>NW_027526422.1:72624226-72898559 GCF_048455015.1 Haemaphysalis longicornis | reverse complement strand
CCCCGACCTTTCGACGCAGCAAGAGCTCGCGTCCAGGGGCCAGGAGCTATTGGACTCATATGGGACTCGTGAATAGGGTTCCACCCCCCCCCCCCCCTGACGCCTGCGAGCGTCACCTGAAATGGGCTCAGCGAAAGTTGTTTCTCTCTCTCTAATAGAGAACAAAACAAAAAAGGCAAGTTTTGGAGGGAATTATTCTTCAATGATGCCTATTGCAATAGACATCACCGTTGTTGTGTTTTACGCAGCAGGAACCTACACAGCAGGAGAAGCTCCGGTGAAGACAAAATTTCGACGTTGAAGCTAAAGAAACGCAGGTCCTAGTTTTATTCCCAAGCTTGTGAATCTATGTATACGTGCGCTACGAAGCTCATCATTTGTTTTTGGGATGATGTGGTTATAACGTGTAGGACAACATGCAAAAAAAGATGTTTCTGCTCAATATAAAATTTTGAATTGCCAGATGTTGTAATTAATTGCCTAATTAATACATCAGCTAATACATCCACTTCCACACCCGCCGCGGTGGCTCAGTGGCTAAGGCGTTGCGCCGGTGAGCACGAGGTCGCGGGTTCGATTCCCGGCCGCGGCGGTCGCTTTTCTGATGGAGGCTAAAGCAAAAATGCCCGTGCGTACGAGATTTCGGCGCACGTTAAAGATCCCCAGGTGGTCCAAATTAATCCTGAGCCCTCCACTACGGCGCGCCTCATCGCCCGCGTTGCGTCGGCGCGTTAAACATCCACTTCCACCGCTCTTTATTGTTTGTGGGATAATGAGGACCTAAAATTTAATAAAACACACACAAAATATTCTTTTTCTTATTATAAAAACTCAGGGATGAAAGGGTTAACTTGTAGTGGCCACCTCGGCATCGACGGCAAGCGCCCTCAAAAAACATCACCAGCCCCAGTCGGTAATTTGTATTCGTAATTTTTTAGGACTGCAGTGAGCTGATCCACTTGTGAGTTCAGCTGATTAGTTAGCTCCGAGTTAGACCTATACTGCTGCATTGTGAGACCCAAGACTTATTTTAGAGACCACGTGGTGTGCCCCTGCACCTGGATGGTGATTTGAAGTGTCATCGCTGTTTTTTTTTTTTTGTTTGTTTGCTTTTGTCTACTTTTGTGGACACCGTTCGGTTATTCAGAATTTTCAAGTGAATACGTAGTGCCAGCCAGGGCTTCCTGTTTTGATACTACATCTGCTCCCGCTTGGAAAACGCGCGCAATGGAAAACGCGCTTGGAAAACGCGCGCAATGAGTTGTCGCTGCCGCGACAACTCAGAGGGGGATTCCGTCCGCGTATATGCCGGACGGAGACATGAGATTCGCGTGAGGGCCTTTGCGACCGGTAGGAGGCCCAAGTTGAAGGTTACGGGGCAAATCCTACTGGGCAGGTCGTACGGTCTTTCCGTGTTTTTGCCTATACTGATCGCAGCGCTACGGTAGGTCAGAAAACACCTAGCATGATGGTAGACCCTGCGGCACGGATTGATAGAGGTTGGAGGCTGCGTGTCCTGCCGTATCACAGCCAATGTGCAAGTTAGCTACCAACAGTTCTGGGTTGTCGACTCGGGTAATCGCCTGAATTACTTCATCTGAAAATTGCAGAAATAGGTCTTGCATCAACAACTTACGGCTAACGCCAGCATTTCGCATGGTAGGGCACCGGTGTGGTTGACTTGTCGGGTAATCAAAGTTAGGATTTGGATTTCGACGACTTTGCCAACGAAGCACATAAGACATGGGGGCTACTTGTCTCAGTTAGAGCCATGGGCGTACCCCTTGGGGATGAAAGATGTTTTGGCTGCACGCCACTATTCGGTGCACTTCCCATTCGCGAGTAGTAGTTGAGAGATTCTATTATTTTGACTACAGATTTATTGTCCCGGTTCTTCAATTCTATTTGCCTCGTCTGCCATTTTGTACGCTGTTTCTTCTTTACGCAGAAGGTCAGATGTTCGACCTACTATAGTCGAGAAATACCTTCATATGAACTGGAATAAAATTCTTTCTAATACAATATGTTTGCGAAATAATAGACGTTCTAATAGAAGATACAGTATTTTTGAAGGATACGTGACACCATGTTGACCCCCTGGTCCTTGTATTGCATGAATCGCTTTATGTGTACGTTTTTTCTTGGGATATACCTCACTAGCTACGTCAGCTAAAGATGTAACTTGTGCTTGTTTGGAAAATAAGAGGCATTGCCATTACTCTATTATCAATATTACTAGAGAATCAATGATGGACATTTGCCTCTGGTGAAATGATGGTTCGATGGAGCGCACTCTACTTGACCGCAGACTCACTTTGATGCGAAACGCCAATCAATAAAGTCCTGCGATACTTGTCACGTTCTTCACTACCGTAATTAGACTAATAAAGAACATTGATGCGTAATACCCTGCTTCCTCCCTAGGCTCGGTATTGTCGTGATGTGGGGTCTTATTCGGCACCACCAGTTCATGCCCTCGTTTCCGGCCACGTTTGTTGAAATTCAAGGGGAAATAAGAGGCTGGCGGATTTTCGTCACATTTTTTTAACCTCGACGAGAAAATCTTAAGCAATGTTCTTTATTTTACAATGATTTTCTCAGAAAATTACGGCGTTGCCTCCAATTGTATGCACTTCGCGCAACTCCCTTGAAAATCAATAAATATGGTCTATAACCCGCTATAGTTTTACACTTATTTCCTTCACAGGAGAAACAGAGAGACAGACTAACTATTTAAAGTGAATGTTTCGTGAAGTTTAGTTTTGCATTCTGTGCATTCCTTCTCGTTTTTGTCTTTCTTTTAAGTTGGAAGGGGGAGGAATACAGGGTATAAAATGCCTGTGTCTGTTTATTCAAGAGGATCGAACCAATTCAGAAAAAAAATGTCTAGAAAGAGTGCGGGCCGAGATGTCCAAATGGAATGTAGCATTTGTGAAAGGCCTGGTGTCGATAGACACGTTGCAACTTAAAGTTACTTCATAGGAAAGAATTTGAAACTTGCTGGGCCACTCGGGATAACTGCTACCCCACCCAGAAAGACCTAGTAGAACCACTTCAGAAAGACAGCCTTACTGATGCAGTAACTGTTCCCGTTAAATGCAAAGTCAGTACATTTTCATTTAATGTCGTTTATTTTCATACGACAGGGTTTCCCAGCTCTAAGCAGGCAAGCACAATATCAATAGAAATAATAGGCTGCGGCCCTGAAGTTAAAAAAAAGAATTCAACATACAAGAGCAGATTTGCAGACCAACAACAATACACTTAACAAGGAAACTACCATAAATCGTAAGAAAATTGCTTTTCGGGAATTCCATTATTCCCCTACTAGCGGAAAAAGCAGAAAATTTAAATATGGCTTTACGTGGGAAGTATGATGTATTAGGATCTCAGGGTGATGACGTCGGAGCAGAAGCTTGGGCGAGTTGGTAATACATTGCATTAGCGGGGAGCGCGAATTAACACGAGGACAGAGAAGAGAACGACATAGACATGCACAACATAGCGCTTCGTCCTGTCTATGTTGTTCTCTTCTCTGTCCTCATGTTAATTCGCGCTTCCCGCCAATGCGATAACGTTGGGTATGCCTTGTGGATATAGGCGTAAGGTGCTGTGTCGAGTCTAGGGCTTTCCGGCTTTGTGCGGCGGCCGCTAATCGCAAAAAGTAGATTCTGTGACGTCTTGACACATCGGTCAGAAAGTGGCTAACGTGTCGTCACTACTTAATTTGTTTTGTTTGCAACCTACATTATTTGTTTGTATTATACAGTGACATTGGTAGCATAGCTATCCGTACAAAGTAGTCTTTTTACGAACCCAAGTTGTATTTCGTCATCATGTCCCTTTTAAACATAAACCACGTGAATGAATTCTGCCTCAGCTGAGAAGGGGACTTATCAATCTAAAAACAAATCCGCAATTTTTTTCTAAGTTAGTAACGTTAAAGCGTTCTCCGCAATAGGAAGAAAAGATTGTCACGAGCGAAGAAAATATCGAAATCAACATAGTTCTTTCTGCCGCCTTTTCCGATGGGAATAGCTCTACTTGTTTTCAACTTGTTTGTTTGCTGTGCTGCGAAATTCCGCATAATATTCTGTAGAACTGTTCACTGGGCAAGTTGGGGCTGATGCATTCTGTTCAAACAATGCCAAGCGAATTGACTTAGAGAAAAAGGGACACAGGACCCGCGCTATGTCCACCTGTTTTTTTTACGTCAATCGCATTTGCTATGTTTGAACAGAACTCATAATGTTCCGTGATAGCTACTCACGTGGCAGTCCTTCCACAACTGGATCGGGTAATCCGTCAAAAGATTTATCCTAGAATATTTCAGGCGTTTGCGACAATAAAATGCTAACTTGCCCAATGGCGTAACACTTTATAAGTTACCATTCTACATGTCGTTTATCACCTTGTTCCCTCTCGGTGAAAACAGACAGAGATGATTGCCAGCAAGGGCTACCCTGTGGAAGAACATGCCGTACTGACAAGAGATGGCTATATCCTTTTCCTGCAAAGAATTCCGTTTGGCCGCAGTGGGCCCAGCAGGCAGAGTAGGCCAGTAGTTTTCCTCCAACATGGTCTATTTGACTCCTCAATTGACTGGGTCATGAATTATCCCCATCAAAGCCTTGGTAAGTTAATGTATACATGTTTCTAATTCTCTTAGTTTGTTGCATATTCTGGCTTCGAAATTATCCCCATCAAAGCCTTGGTAAGTTAATGTATACATGTTTCTAATTCTCTTAGTTTGTTGCATATTCTGGCTTCGAAGAGCCCTGATTCTTTGCTTATGATAACGGATTACCACGTCCGCATATCTAACGTCATCACCCGTTGCATGTTCACTTCCAGACTGAAGCTGAAGCTTGGCCTGTCATAAGGCCAAGAAAGGAACACCGAATTTACCATGGCTTATATATACATATAGATCGGCGCTGTGTTGGAAACAGCAAACAAAAAGCTGCCTGTGCAGCCCTCATGCTTCTGTACACACAATTGACATACCAGATAGATTGGTCAGCATCCTATACTGCATGAGCATATTAAAATGAGACAACAGCACGAAATCATTTCTTGGGGCTAGGTTCATCGACGAGGCTTCTGCCGGTGTCGATTATAGCAGTCGGCCTCGACAGCACATTCGCAGCAGCTAGTCGCTTCAAAGTCCCCAATTATGGTTAGACGACACTGCCTCCATAGAAGCTTAAGGTAAACTGAGGCTACGGGATAAATCTGCGATGTACGCACTGTTCTGTGAACAAGTACCAGCCAGTAAGTATTATGAGCGTGTCCAGTGATTATGTGTGTGCTTTTCTTTGATGTGTGTTATGGAGAGTGTCGCAGCTAATGGAAGCTAAGCGTGCACCGAGGATTAGCTGTTTTGTTAACTCCTCCACATGCGTGCTTTGGCCACACCAGCGAAGTAGCGTAAAATAAGGTAGTCTGGCACCTACCGCACCTGCCCGCAAGAGACGCGTTTGTGACGTGCCCCAGTCAACGTGACAAAAGTAGCTTCGCCCCTGCTAATCAAACTGTGTAATTTTTCGACAGTTTGTGCAGCAGAGAGCGGTGCACCATTTCCAAGTGAGTGAGGACGCCGATGCATCCTAACTCACTTGGACCATTGATACATTACCTGAAGTCGATGGCTGCGGGAATGAAGTCATATACTGATTGTATAGAGCACTGTCATCAAACCGTCTGATGATTCCTCGCGTCAGTAGGCTGTGTAGAATTCATCAATTATATATTACGCGTCTCCTGAATACCTTTCCCAACCTCCTCCTAGTTTATGTGTTTACCACTGCGTCAACCATTGCGTCAACCATTGCTAATTATTCATGTTTTTCACAGGGTACATATTGGCTGATGCTGGATATGACGTCTGGCTTGGAAATGTTCGTGGCAACGACTACAGTAGCCACATCACATACACCAAGAGAAAAAAGAAATTCTGGGATTTCAGGTACGCTTCTACCACATAGCTTAGGGCCTTGAGCGAGTTGGTGCATGGTGAGTACGAAGAATGTTGGATTTTCTTCCTCCAAGTTTGTCTCGTTTAACAATTGATGTTTCATTCTGTAGTAATGAATGCCTGGCATCAGAGAAATCCTGTCTGTACGTGCGTCCGCACGTGTTGAGCCCCCTTCCCCAAGTTTACCAACAGCGGAGCTGTAAATCCCGCCCGTAAGTTGTCTACCACGAACACAAAAAACAGCTCCGCTTTTAAAGGATGCACCATGGCGAATACGGTATTATAGCAGTACATCCGGCTTTCGCGCCCGCTCGAGTGTGATCCCAAGTGAGCATTCGTTCGCTTGTGCGTTCGTTGGCTTGTTGCCTTGCTCGTTCACTCGCTCGGTGGTTCGTTAGTTCTCTCGCATGCCCGTTCCTGCCTTCGTTTCTTCTTGGTGAGCTTGGTCCGGTTGCGTGCTGACGTGGTCGGCTTTGGGAGAGATGTGAAAGGCTGGGGACAAAACGACACGGACCTGCAGTCATGAAAAACATTCAGCGGCAAGTTCGGAAGCCCATGTGAGGCGCAGCAGCCATGTATTAGACGAAGGGAGAGGGGCCTCAAGCTCTGGTGCTTCTCCAGTCTTGCGCAGCTAGTCCACATTGCGCCAATTTTTTTCCTATCCTTGCACCCTAGCCGGGCAAGACGAAGAAATTTGCTTGTTATGGAGGTTTTGTGCACGTAACCTCCTACTGTACTTATTGCTCTCGCGGACCGTAAAACAAGATGAAGTTAATTCAAGAGTGTTCTCTTTCTGTACGCGTGCGATGTACGCAAAGTTCTTTTGGTGGGTTCGGAACAAACAAGCATTCACGCACTGGCTCACGCAAAAGTGCTGCATCGGGCCCACGTGTATATTCCATGGCCCACCGTGACTGCACGTCAACAAAAACCTTTAATGGGAGCCGCAGAGCCCGTAACTGACCGTAAGCTCTCCCACGTGCTGCACCAGCCACGCTATTGCTCAAGCGAACCTGCTAGTGCAGTAGTATTAGTAGTAGTAGGAGTAGTAGTAGTGGTGGTGGTCGTAGTACTGGTACCGGTGGTAGGAGCAGCAGCCGCAGCAGCAGGATCAGCAGGAGCAGCAATAGAGCAGTAGAAATGAGTTGCCGCCTCAGGCGAGTTTAGCAATCAATACTGTATTGAATACACACAAAATAACCCTTTATTCCTAATTTAGATGGCCCATAACAACTACAGCATGGTTTAAGACATTGTCCTCGAGCAATTCAATCACCCCTGCGAATTTTGATATCATCTGTTTCAGTATGTGCCTTTTCTAGTCACTGTAGATCGCGAAAAAGTTCGTCCACTCGAAGTTGAGGCTGGCCCATTTCACAGTCAAGTTATGTATGTATCCAGCATGAGGAGAAAAAAGAATTAAGGCAGGACTGTCCTGGAAGGGCTGTTTTAATATCGCTAAACGTGAATGGCCCATTCATGTTTAGGGACAGCTCTTGGTGGGTCACAGCAATGATGTGCAGTTGGCCCTGACTCCGTCAAAAAGCAGATTAACTTGCCTTCGTGGTGGACTCATCGGTTTTCTTCCTAGCTTCAGGCCACTAAACTTAAAACCAAAAAATGTATAGTTGTGAGAGTCGATATGTACATGTTAAAGTCTTACAGCGCAGTTGCGATGCGAGTTAGCGCGCTTCTTGCAATTTTTTTGTTGTTCTTCGTCTGTTTGTACTGTAACACTGCAAAGTTAAACTTAAAAAGACTGGGATAAAGTAACATCGTGAGGAGCCGGGCACATGTTCGGGTGTACCTATATAAGGCTATGTTCAGACTACCGACGCAAAAGCCATATTGTGATCTACGGACGTAAAAAAAACGCCGTGTCACGCAGTTCAGTTGGCCGAGACGTAAAATGACCTCATTCTTTAAAGTTCTTGCGACAGTTGCGGCAACAGCCTTAACCCGGTCTAGGATGACCTACTGTTTCTAAAAATACGCTCTTTTATGCACACGTCCTCTGTGTCCCAGTAGCTTCGCATGTGAAACACACTGTATTTATGCACATCCGAACACCTATAAATGTGCGTGGATAGGAGTGGAGAAAGGGATAAATCTAGTACACAGGCTCATGTCTATATCTGCGCAGCCGTTTATCAGTCGTTCTGAAAGCAAAAAATGTGTGGTTGGAAGTCGGTAGGTACATGTTAAAGTTTTACAGCGCAGTTGCGATGCGAGTCAGCGGGCTTCTTACGAATACGTTTTGTTCTTCGCCTGTTTGTACTGTAACACTTCAAAGTAAAACTTAAAAGGACTGGGATAAAGTAATGTCGTGAGGCCTCATCTGAAGCCTTCAGAATGACGTGCAAAGTCGAGCGTCGACCAGTCGAATGGCGCTGCGTTAAGGTAGCATAAATTTACCACGCAGTCCACGGTCCTTTCCAGAAACACCCCATCAAATGGAGGACACTCCGATAAAAAGAGATAAGTCTAGATTAGTTATGAACGCGTTACCCCTTTTTCCTCTCTAATAAGGCGGCAGAGCGCGGCGTAATGACATAGAACAAAAGCATGCTCCTTTGAAATGCAGGATAATATCGCGGGGACGCCGCCATCCGTTGGCAACGTGGTATGAACAAGCAATTCCTGAAGCGCAGTTCGTGGCAATAAAATATATACACGGGCCCACGTCCTCATCTGTATTCCTGTACGTTCGTAGGGATTCGTATACGTGTGAATGTCATTATGATACCACGTATTCACTGCGGGTATATTCATTGAATACGGTTATTCGAATTGTTGTGCAAAACATCCGAGAAGATCTAAACTACCCAAATTACAATGACTGCTTCGCAGCTTTGATGAAATGATCGCCATCGACCTGCCAACGATGATCGACTACGTGCTCGAAAGGACGGGACATGGGAGACTCATCTATGTGGGACACTCGCAAGGAACCATGATCATGTTCGGGCTCCTCGCCCAATTTCCGAAGTACAACAAAAAGGTGAGCTATCCTCCAGGCATTCGGGCCTCCTCAATAACGGGTGAAGTTTAACCGAAGATTGACACTCTTTGTCCGACACTACACTTCAATTAGTTTCTGAAGAATTGGTGTTGAAGATCGGGGGATATATATTTTAAAACGAAGCTTTCGATATCTCACTCATTAATCCACGCGCGCCGAAAACGCACTGCAGGAAAGCCAACTTTCTCTGACGATGACGATGATCGTGGAAACACCTCAAGAAAAAATTCGCTGCATATTTTCATACTTCGTTGCCGACGAAATGTCGACGAAAGGCGATACTCGTCTGGCGCTCCTGCCAAATAAATGCTTCCCTTCTTTTTCACGCTCAACTCTTATGCTGTTCCTCTGCGTCTCACTCCCCCCAAGATAAATACGATACAGGTTTGGTCATGTTAGTTTAAATTTACCGTGTTCAACAGCTCCAGGCCGGGTGCCTCGATGCCAGCGCTGCCGTACGGCGAGACGCGCGTGAATCGAGGCACCCTACTCCACACGCGTTCCAGGCGGAACGTGAAACCTACCTAGTGGGAACTTTCGTTGCTGTTGTGGTTTGATTTCTTAAAATGCCTGGCGCGGGAGACAGCCGGCGAGGGAGTGAATTGTTTTCTGCAGTGAACTTAGTATTTAATTTGTATCTCAAAAATCAACCATCCATGATTTTGTTAATAAACAAACACTGCAAATATCACTTTTGTATTCATTATAGACCTCACCTTTGCGGAATGTTTTGTTCTTGTTCAGGGATATTGACAAGCATGAACATTTCCTCCGGACTTTTACGTTTAGATTTGGCTTTGGGTATGTAAACTTAATGTAAATCTTCTATTTCACTTTGGCCGGCTGACTGGATTGAGTGACGGACAGACAGACAGACAGACAGACAGACAGACAGACAGACAGGCGAAAATTTGTGCGTTCAAGTAGCCCAAAAAAGACTATCGTCTTTAATAAACAGCGCGAGTACAGGGTAACCGCTAGACGCGACACCGCGTTAGCGGGCAGCCCCAGCGCAGTCGCTTGCGCGCGACAAGTGCATGAAAGTCGGACGCTTATTTGATGTACCGAGTTTGGTCATAGTTCACTTTCCAGTCGCTTATCTAAACCGACCCATACGCGTTGAAGAGTCCGTGTGCTTACATCCATTCGCCATGAATCTCGCTAGAGGTAGTGGATTTTGTGCGCCTTACGCGAGCTACGTGCATCTTGGCTGTGATGACATCCGCTAATAACATCTGCGCCTGACTTCAACTATGAAATATCTTGAGAGAATGTATAAATCAAAAATTAGGGTATTCACCTTCATTGTAACGTGCAAGGTATGCAACGCAATGTTCAGCCAAGTGGAAGCCGAGGGACGTAATCAATTATTTACATTCGACGTGTATGTGCGAATTGCAATTCTAGGAGGCTTCAGACTAGTGGTTGGTTTTGGATATGTACAGATATGCTTGCGGCCGGCTGTAACACCATGTAAACGTACCTTTGTTCCGTGCATGCCCATTGCCTTGGTAATGCGTATCCAGCTGGCATTTCTGTAGTCGAGGTTTCTGCATTCGGTTGTCCTCTGGCGCACACCACGAGGACGTCCAGGCCGCGTCACGAAAGGGTGCCTCTCTAGGAGGCGATCCTCTCGTTCTGCAAGCGAGCCAATACAGTTGTCTCTCTCTCTCTCTCTCTCTCTCTCTCTCTCTCTCTCTCTCTCTCTCTCTCTCTCTCTCTCTCTCTCTCTCTCTCTCTCTCTCTCTCTCTCTCTCTCTCTCTCTCTCTCTCTCTCTCTCTTTCTCTCTCTCTCTCTCTCTCTGGTCCCAGATCGCGGGTTCCCTGCACGCGAGGGCGTCTCATTTTCTTGGACGCGCGTCAATAAAGCGCCCATCTTTTTAGGGCGTGGAGGCTCAAAGAGGGAACATTCTGGGAGCCGCTCAGGGACCTACACTCCTGTACAACGCCTCCTGGTGGCCTTAAAACAAGCTTTTATAGTGACGTCGTTATGACGACACCTTATGACGATACCTTCCGGCTCTTATTGGTTGTGGCCGCACGACGTATGATCAGTATGATCGCATCTGGCTCGCCAGTCGCACGTCGTGAGCCCACTCCGACGAGCGTACGAGGCCAAAACCGTTCCTGTACGACCGTCGTAACGATCAATCGCATGCCAGTCGCATGCTGTATTCGTGCATGTGTCTTGTGCTTTAGTCTGACGGACGTACGTGAGATTCCATTTTTTACGTGGTGGTCTTTACGTTGCTTCCGTACGTAGAGGTGACCAAAACGTCGGCGCCCTGCCCGCCAGCCCGCTTCGCAGAGATAATAGCTACGTCGCTGATCCCTCGACACGATATTGTGTTTTAAGCTGTGGATTTTGCCATCAATTTGGCAACTCTTACCTTTGCCTAAAGTTTCAAGCGACAAACACGTTTTGTTTTTCAGATAGAAGGGCGATTTCTCAGCTGTTAATCTTGACGAAGTAGCGTTTGTCTTCGTCATATCAACAGTCTCGCGAGATCACCAGTGGCTACGGCAGTGTGTGTTAGTTAGCAAATGTCGCTAAGAATAACGCCCGGCTAGTCACCGTACGCGCAGCGTACGAAACTACATGCGTGTGGGCTATGTCTGCTCCTCATGTTTGCGTAAGTGAACTTCGTGCGCACGTGAAACACAAACTGTCTACTTCGCGGTATGAAAGACAGTGCACGAAAGTACGGTTGTTCCTCGTAGACGTAAGTAGTCATAAGGCATACTTTTTTATATTCAGTGTTTTCGGCTCTCTCATTTTTTTTTTTTTTCAGATCAAACTCTTCGTAGCACTCGCACCGGTAGCTTATCTAGGGCACCTCACTTCTCCTCTACGGTTGATTGCTCCCTTTGGACGACTAGTCTGGGTGAGTACTCGGTAGTCACATTGGTAACTTTAGGAATTTTAACGCTGTGGGAGCGCGCCGGTGAGCGCATGATCTTGAGACAAAAAAAAAGGCCATGAACAGCATATATTGAGGGAACAAAAATGATTTCTCTCTCCGCTCCCTTAATTCTTTTCGTGTGCTGTTTTCAGGGGCGGGAGGTCTGATTTCTAATCTGTCTGAACTATATACCACATGAGCGTCACCACAACATGATATACCTTTGCATACATTCGGCCAGCGTTGGCAGTGCACAAACTACTTTTACCCACCACCTTTTGTCTTTTTGTTATTATAATTCTGCTTGTATTTTTTTGTCGCGATTTCCGAGGAATGCATGTCCTCCTCGGTGGTGTGATGTGTTCCGTGTATTTCTTTCCCAGCGATTTCTCGGAATGATAGGCATGTACGACTTATTCGGAGCCACCGAATTCTTCTCCTGGCTGCGCAGACTGACGTCCAGGTCCCAAATGGTCAAGAAAGTTCTTCTGGATCAATTCTATTTTTATGCAGGCCTGGAGCCACTCCGGTACAACATGGTAAGACGAAGCACACTCACGCTGAGAACAATCGCCGGGTTAATGCGGGGACATTGTTGAGGGGAGGGAGGACGGGAGAGCAGGCGTGCCACAACTGATTGTTCCCGATGTCGGAATGCATCTCCACAAGCAGAAGTGTCGGTATGAAACCCGTACGTAGTTTTTATTTTTACGAAGGGCCAAGCAGAGCAAAAGCGAAAGGTAGCTCGGAATGTGAAACGCTTCCAGATCTAGAGTCCGAAACAAGCAGGTACGAACAGTGCCTGGTAATAATATGCTGATGGATGTGCTCCAGTTCTTAACTACAACATGTATAAATGCAAGTCTTAACTATGATTACAAATAAAATGACCATTAGGATGTTTCGAAGATTGTTCGAAACTGTTAGTACAATATCAAAAATATCTACACTCAGAAAACGCTATAGATCTCAGATACCCTGCAAATAAAGGCATAGTACATGTGTATGTACTATACGGTATATATATCAGGGTGTCGAACCGGAACCGCACCGAACCGAAAACCGGAACTGAACTGATATTTTTGGCGGAACTGAACCCGAACCCGAACCGTTATTTTTTTAGCACGCTGAACCTGAACAGGAAATAAGCCGAAAAAAGAAATAACGGTTACCGATTCATGCCGAAACGGTTCGAGACTCCGCGCACACCCCACCTCCACTCGTCCCGGTGAATTTCTGACGCATTGTTTTCGATGCCTTCCATAGACTGGAATACGAGCCACGCAACATCTGCTGACGCAGCGTTTCGTTTGGCCGGGCATCAACAAGGACGTACGCGAGTGGACGCGCTGCTGTCTCGTATGCCAGCAGTCAAAGGTTCACCGGCACACCAAGGCCTCTCTCGGCTTGTTTACGGCACCAACTGAGCGTTTCGACAAGGTGCACGTAGACATTTTGGGTCCCTGGCCTCCTTCAAAAGGCAACACGTACCTACTAACTTGCGTGGATCAGTTCACGCGTTGGATCGAGGCGTTCCCTCTTCCCGACATCCGTAGTGAAACCATCGAAAACGCCTTCGTTGCCGGCTGGGTTTCCCGCTATGGTGTCCCATCAACTATCACCACCGACCGAGGTCGCCAGTTCGAGTCGGCACTCTTCCAGAACCTTCTGACCCTTCTTGGCACTTCCCGCATTCGGACCACAGCGTACCACCCTATTGCCAACGGGCTTGTTGAGCGTTTTCACCGCTCCCTCAAGACTGCACTCAGGGCACAGCCGGACGCTACCCATTGGTCCACCTCCCTTCCGTTGGTTCTGCTGAGTCTTCGGGCTACTTTGAAGCAGGATCTACACTGCACGCCCGCAGAGATGGTATTTGGTGCGTCGCTCCGCCTGCCGGGAGAGTTTTTCCCTGATTCCGAATCATCACCGTGCCCTGATCCCACCGACTACGTGACCAAACTACGAGGTTCGTTTCGCTCACTTCGTGCGCCCGCACCACGCTGTCAACAGCGTGCGGATGCCCATGTTCCCAGCGGGCTGACAACGTCCCCTTACGTTTTTGTCCGCCGTGACGCCATGCGCAAACCACTTCAGCGCCCGTATGACGGACCCTACCGCGTCATCCACCGTGCTGATAAGCATTTCACCATGGATTTGGATGGCAGACAGGATACTATTTCTGTTGATCGCCTCAAACCAGCGTTCATTGAAGAACCGCTCTCTACACAACCGGACGAATCCACACTACTAAGTGCGGATCACCCTCCCCAGCCACCCCAACCGCAACAGACAACAAAACCAACACGACGACCTCCAAAAGTATCCTTCCGGTTTACCCCACGGCTCCGCCACTAGAGGGAAGGGGCCTCCTGTAGCAGCATCAACGCAGCGAAGACGACGAAGCACCACTCTGCGGCTCACTGCGCGAGCCTCGTGGCGCGAGCGGTCGGACACCCGGGAACTCTGAGCGTTCGGCCAGGCATGCCTGCCGCTGGCCCGTCAGCTGCTGACGTGTTCTTAATATATGTGTTGTTCTGTGGCCCGACGTTTTTATTTCCTTGCGTTGCAACAAGTCTTTCTGGATTGGATTGGATTGTTGCAACAAGTCTTTCTGGTTTGGATTGTCTCTTGAATAGAATGCGTGTGTTTGTGTAGTAGCCGTGGCACGTCTCATGGCTCTCCGCACGATCCTGCCCGTTCCTTCATAACACTCGGTCGGAGAACGATCTTGATGTACGTTTTGGGGAGTGGCGATGCCGGTGGGTTGCGCCACGCAGAGCACTTGCGAGCGTCGCGGGGGTTTGGTGGTTGCTCAAGGTGGGTTCTTGCAAGAAAGCGTTCCTGGATTCGAGGTATTTTCGTTGTCGGCGGCGAATATCTGTACAGCCAGCTTGGTTGAGATAGGCGGGATCGATGTTTTCTCCGGCTACGGCGACTTCCATAGCTACGGTGGTTGTAGGGAGCTAGGCATAGCGACTAAGTCTAGCTCCGACGTGACGAACGAACGAGGCCGGCTTCCCCCCAGAAAAAAATGCAGGAATGTCCGAAAAAACGTTTTCTGATCATTCCTTACACCTTCCGGCGTCCGCTGGTACCGGCCTTCTGGGTCCCAGACGAATATTTCGGTTCAACACTAGAAAAATTGCGGAGCTCACGCGGGGCACGTCTGGTCAATTCGAGCGACTAGAGCGGCCCTCCCGCAGACTGATGGAACCTTTACGAAGGTCACTCTCATTCGTCCTGTAAAGCTGGTGTCGAGCATTAACGCTTGATTGGGTAAATCGACTGCCAGCTATGACACTCGCGTCGTGAAAATGCGGAGCTGTCGCCAAGGCCCTCGCGAAAACGTCATGACCTACATCTACGAAGAACTGCGCCTGCTCGCAGACTGTGACTTCTCCTGGGTGTCTCCACTTGCGAGGCTGTATTTCACTGACAGCCTGGCCGACCCATCTCATGCTGCAGTCTTGTCCTAGCAGTCGCCGGAAGAGAGCCCTCAAGCGTTCATCCAACTGGCTGCAGAATTGCAGCAGAGCACAGCCGGGTGGCCACAGCCTTACCTGCAACCCTCGCCGAAGTCCCTGGTATTGTCTGCTGGCCCCAAGCCGGAGACGAGTAATACGTCATTAAAGGCCCAGGACGGGACCGACACTTCGCTCTTGGTAGTCACTGAAGATGGGGCCCCGCATTTAATGTCTGCATACCAAGCCAGTGACTCGCCGACGGTTTCCTCCGTCCCGACGCAGGCCTCTCTCGTCGGCGAGCCATCTTCGACGTGTGCCGGACCGGGGCACTTGGTGTTTCCGGAGAGCAGGCCTGTGCCGTCATGCAACTTCAGTCAACTGGGAGACCTTCGAAATCCGACAGAGTCAAACGAGGTCCAGAACCCCAACAGCTGCGTCGGCGAAAAGGGCTACCGGGAACGTCATCAGGGGACTTACCCGCAGCTCAACTACGTCAACATGAAGAGCAGTGCCACCAAATATTTGGCGCTTTCCCTGCGGGCATCCAAATGTCCTTAGAAGAACTGCCAATTGGGCTTGTTGGTACAGATTCACGATTGTAAAACGCTACTTGAAAACGACGACGAAGGAAGAAACACAAAACGAAGCGCTTCGTGTTGTGTTTCTTCCTTTGTCGTCGTTTTCAAGTAGCGCTTTTACAATGATGAATCCAAATGTCCACCGGAGCAGCGGCCGGATCTGTTGACGCTCACTCCCACCCCCCCGAGTAAACTAACTGAGGACAGATCGTACCACTTCGAGGACATTACAACGACTGATACACCGAGCAACTCATCCGCCAGCGGTTCTGAAGTCTCCGGTCAGGGGCAAGACATTGTTTCAGCTTTGTAATGAGGCTGAGGTTGAGAACATACCGGTAGAAGCTAGGGATGGGCCGCGTCAAGCATTTTAATGGATAACGAGAACAGTGGACGACACAAGGAGGCAATCGTCGCCGACGTGGACTTTTCAGAAGCCCTCGTCGAATTATACACCGACAAAAACAAAGGTAAGAACACCCAAGAAAACATGAAGCCACACAGCGAGGGAAAAAAATTCCCCCGCATTTCCCCGAGGGGGAGAATGTGAAAGTGCGAATGCACGGTTGTCGGCCCGCTTGCGGCGCTTGCGCTCGGCCCCCGCAGCCCACCGCCTCGCCGCCTTCTCTTCCATCTCTTCCATCGGGTTTGTAGTATCACGTGTACACCACGCAGTTATCAAGCCGCTATAACTCCGCTCAGTCGCCAACGCACGCCGCTGACGACGTAGTTTGAATGCGTTAAAGATATAAGGCGCGTCACTAACACTGATATCAGCGTCGCGTCCGTGGCTTGGTCGGTAGAGCGTCGCGCTGCAGCCGCAAAGTCTTCGGATCGAAACCTGGCGCCGGATGCTGTTTCTTCTTTTAAAAATCAGTAGATTTTGCACTCTTATCACTAAATCAGCAGGAATTGAACAAAATCAGCAGATCAGTATCAGTATCAGTATCACAAAATCAGTAGCAGTGGCAGCACTGCGCCTAGGTGATAGCTACTTGTCCGATTTAAAAGTCAACAGCAACTTGCGCCAAAGTAACAGTGAAACAATTCAAAAGAGAAAAGACCAAACAACTTTCCTTCATGTCATCGGCTGAAGACTACGAAATGACAAAACGGAAACGTAGGAGGCAGCAATATCTGCGACAGCTGCCTACACTCGCAGCAGTTTGTGCGTGCGAAACGACTGCAACGAGCGCACTGATTTTCACAGCTTAACCAGCACATCCTGCGCTCATCGGTTCATTTGTGCGCAGTTCAGTACATGTTATCTCCGTTCGACGGAGAAGGGATCGACAATTGGGAGAACGGGAACAACTCTCGTGGCATGTTGGTTCGTCGCAGGAATGCGTTGAAACCAGTTTGACACGAAAGAAGACTCACCGTCAATCATTCCTCTTCCAGTCAAATTGAGCTGACCGCTCTTGCGTGCCAACTTTATCAAATCCACACTCAGCGCGGGCTCTTTTTTCTGGAGATCGAAGCATGCCTGCGGATTGGGCCTGGGATGTTGCGCTCTCAGCTGGGCCTTCGGGATCCGAGACATGACGCTTCAACGAAGCGGCCTGAAGAGAGCGAACGCGCGAAGTGGCGGCTTTTGCTTGCTAAGCCATTGGTATTTTTAGCACGGCACACAGCACCCGGAACCTCTTCTTCTACCGCAAACACTCCGCCGGGCCGACACACAGACTCACGGCGCTCACGGCATACAAATCAAAACGCAACGTGAAACCAGTGAAACGGCGCCGTTACAAAATTCCCCCGCATTTCCCCGAGGGGGAGAATGTGAAAGTGCGAATGCACGGTTGTCGGCCCGCTTGCGGCGCTTGCGCTCGGCCCCCGCAGCCCACCGCCTCGCCGCCTTCTCTTCCATCTCTTCCATCGGGTTTGTAGTATCACGTGTACACCACGCAGTTATCAAGCCGCTATAACGCCGCTCAGTCGCCAACGCACGCCGCTGACGACGTAGTTTGAATGCGTTAAAGATATAAGGCGCGTCACTAACACTGATATACCAGTCGCGTCCGTGGCTTGGTCGGTAGAGCGTCGCGCTGCGGCCGCGAAGTCCTCGGATCGAAACCTGGCGCCGGATGCTGTTTCTTTTTTAAATATAGAGGAGCACTGCGGACGCCGCCGCCGCCGCCGGCGGTGGATGGTTTGGGGTCGCTTATAAAGTGCATTCGCACTTAAAACCGAAGAAGACAACAGCAGTGGGACAAACCCACAAAACATGATCATTCCGAAAGTCGCCGTGGTTTCCTTTGCAATGAGAGAAAACATATCGCTGGCACAAGCTAGACAGGAAGACATGGGCCACAGAACCATGAGACGTGCCCACCGAGAAGAGATGTACCACAACCCTGGTGTCAAAGTGAAGGACCAGCGCAAAGAGCTGGTCGGTGCTCGAAATTGCAGTGCGGCCGAGTGTAGAGGCAAGAAGCTTTGCGAAAGAAAAGCTGCATGAGCGGACAGCAACCACTCCACCAGCAGAGCGACGAGGACGGCGGCCGACTGGAAGCGACGGAAGGAGGAGCGTGGAGTTCGTCCAAGAGGAGCATAAGCATGGCGCGGTAGAATATGGTCGCAGTTTAATTACAATACGTACATATATATGTCGCGAATCAGAATAGGAAACGAAAGGCTCGTTGAATGAACACAGAAATAAGGGAAGGCAGTCAAGAAAGCAAAAGAAAGCAAAGGGGAAAATGTGGCAGGTCATTTTATTATTGAAACAGATCTATTTTTTAAAGAAGGAGAGTGGAGAAAAAATTCCCGCCGGGTGGGATCCAAACCCACGACCTTCTGGAGGTCGTGTGTTCGGATCCCCCCTGACGGGCATATATAAGAATATATAAAAAAATATCCCTCTTACCTCGGTGTTTACAATTGTCTTCTGGAGGTGCCTCCACACTCTAAAATATTTTAAACCTTTAAGGGCGTAAAACCCTGTCCATAACACCCTAGCATAAAAAACCAAAGCGAACGCCAAGTAGGGTGTTTTGTCGTGTGTAGCTCCCTTAAACCCTAGCAAAACACAATAATACACCCTTTTAAAGCGTGTTCTATCGCTCTTACAGCGCTTCAAAAAGTGTTTTCCTTAGCTTTTTGATAGCGTGTAAGGGTGTTAGATATATTCCAAAAGAGCGTAAATCATTTTAAAGTGCACATACATATTCGGCGTCCTGTTACATTAAAGCCTGTGCATGTTGTATTAATACGTTGGAGTTCATGTTTGCAAAGCAATAGATTGATATATTGCTGGAAATTGCAGTGTCTGAAAGCAGTGTATCGACAAAAACCTCCAAGACACATCCCTTCGCTGTCTAGGTATGAAAGCCGCAATGATACAACTGCTCAGGAGCTTGTACGTTTCTGTGGCACAAAATGGTTATGTGCGTGAGATCAACGCTGCAAGCGCACGCATGCACTGAACAAAAGTTGGCGTGACAGGAAGCCGACAAACATACTTGACTCCCTTTCAAGTATGTATTCATACATCTTTTGCTCTTGTGAACGGTCCCACAAGCCATCAAGGAAGGAAGAAAAGGTATACACAAGAAAAATATTTTTTTCTCTCAGCTAATCCAGGCATTTAGAAGTCGTTTACTTTTCAGCCCGAAAGCACCGTGAGCCGGTAGATCCTCGTTGTGGGCTCGAAATAGTCCGAAGTGTGTAGAGCATGCCTCCCGACCTGTTTAACAGTGGCCAGTGCCAAATGGTGCACACGGGACTGTGAAGTACGCGGGTCTCTACAACACACAAAACACTCCGGGTGCAGTTTCCTTTAGACATTCAGTGTACACTGCTAGGCTATTATTCTCGTCCGTATCACAGTTAGAAAAACCGCGCTCAAGAGAATTTCAAGTTCCCTTTTTAAAGGTAACCTGAAACAACGGCGCAATTTATTTTTTGTCTCTATTCCAGAGTCGAGTTGGAGTTATCTTGAGTCACTTGCCTTCTGGAACTTCCCTGAAGAACGTTGTGCACTTCGGACAGGTAATGAGCCTGTTATTTTGCGATCTGATATTTCCGTTCATTTTGTCTTTCTTTGAGAAGAATGCCTCACATAAATTAAAGGTCTGTTCTGTACCGTCTATGCATGACAATGTTGCCCTTTAAACCTAAATAATAATTCCTCCACGCATATGTTATCGCCACTCTTTGAATTGCGTTTATGTCAGCCTATTTATTGTTAGAAATAATGTTTTTTTTTTTTTTTTTTTTTTTTTACTAAACGGCCCGATCATCTAAGGAGGGATACAAAGAAATGCAACAGAGCGCACAGCCTCTGATGAGCGCGGCGCGATCTGGCTGCGAAATTCTAAAGGACTGCGCACGTGTTCAACTTCCACACATTTGAGAGTACAGTTTGCCGTAGAGCGGATTACTGCCCATGCGTAGCAACTCTGTGTGCTCTTTTACTTCCGCACATGGGAGCTGCGCATGTAAGCACCACTGCGCAGGTAAATAGAAAGCAAGTTGTTCGCCCACCCTTTCCCATCTGGCAAGATGGCACAAGATCTGGCTTGGCTCGTCGCTGTCCATAAGGGCTGCGAGCGCATGCTACCAGACTGGTGCACGTTTCATAAATAGGGACTTCGAAATTAGGTGGAAGTGTATGGGTAGTTTCCTTCTTTAAAATACAAGCGGAACTTTCTAAAATAATACATTTTGTGCATGCAGGAAGAAAAACTAAGGAGAGACCCCTCGTACCCTCATGCATTACAGAAAATGTGGTGGATTTTACGTCCCCTTCAATCGCGTCCGGCCACCAAGGATGTCCTCAGAGCGTCAGTGTTGCTTCATTCCTACTGCTGACTTCGGATAGATTTTGCGGTATCCGCGAGTTGTTTCGCCGTTCCCTTACACGAGATGAGCAGGTCCTATTGGAACTAAGTTGCCGGCCAGAAAAGCAGATACAGCCCATTTCCAACAGGTTTGGCGGCCTCCACCGGTTTCTTCAGAGTATCGCGAGCCCGGGGGGTGCCTGGTAAGCTGCTATTCTAACGGAAGGGCCAGTTAAAAAAATTCACGCATCTCCACGAAGTGAATCACGACGAGGGGGCGAAGCACTGTGGATCTTTCTTACCGTTAATCACCCGTGACGTTGTCCAATCGCGCATGTAAATGAGTGACAACGCGTGTGTACAGTGAATACAATTCAAATCCAATCCAATCCGGTACAATTCAATGTAATTCAATCCAATCCTAATCCAATGCTCCTCGCGCATGCGCAAAACTGTGCACAGGGACGCCAAGGGACAAGCCACGGACAAAGCGAGGTCCTAAAATGTTTCGCCCCTAAAAGACGAGGCGCGGCAGAGGATGATGGGAAAATTTAGATGAATCGTGGGCATCCTGACATGCAGGGAACGGCTTCACAACAAGTGACGTCAGGGCCTATCCTGAGTAGTCTTTGCTCCTGGGTTCTACGGAATGCATGTTGCGGGCTGTAATTTATTTGCCGCTTATCAGCGCGGCGAGGTTGACAGCAGCAACTAAATATGCAGCGTCGCTTCGCCAAGCAGACGCTCCAGTTCGCGCTATATATATTAATATTCGGAAACACCTTAAGATACTCACGCACGCAGAGATCTTCAAGCGGAGGTCCCCACTATGACACGCCTTATATACCCGATGTAGCTTCAGCACGCAAAACCTGTAAAATTAAACTAATTTAACTCCGGCAGCTACATATACAGCACTGGACGCTACGTTAAATGTTGTGGCTATCTTGCCGGAATGGCGGGTAAACGCTCCTTGTTCGCCCTGCTTGCTTATGAGCACCTTGGGTAGCGGTAGCCATCCTTCTATTCTACCTTTTTTGCGACGTAGCCGGCGTTGTTGGCGCGTTTTGAAGTCAAATACGCTTTTGTAGCATCATTTACTCATATAAGGCATGCAAGCATACAGCGGATACCTATTAGTTAATTCACACCTTCTGGGATGCTGGACTGCTACCATTAAATTAGACGGGTTCCGAATTATTGCACCTGTGAGCATTCTCCTCTTTGGACGCAAAAGAAATGCAGCCTCTGCAACCCGTAATCGAAACAGCAGCAGCACAGCGTCTCCGCAACATCTGCGCCAGCCCCGCAAATTCTGTTCTCTCCCGCCGCGGTGCCTCAGAGGCTAAGGGGGAGAGAGAGAAGTTGTGGTTTTTTGGCACAGCAACCTTTCGGTTATAATGCGCCAGACGCAGGGTAGAATAGTTATGCAATGGTTAAACGATGTTATTCAAGGTGCTGTGAAGATTAAAAACATTTTAAAACGACTCAAAGATGCACATAGCTAAAACCGGTGTAGAAGGCCGGTGGCCTCAAAAAATTTGAAAACGTTACTAAAATCCACCAACGGTTTATCACTAAGTAAAAGCGCAGGGTGTAAAGGGATGCAAAAGGTGTATAATGCTTTGAAATGTCTGATGCGTGCTGCTTCAAGGTGTGGGCAGCTTATTAAAACATGGAGTACAGTAACAGGATCTCCACAGTGGTCACACACGGGTTTCTGTTCTTTTTGGATCAGGAAGCCGTGTGTGAGCACAGTGTGACCTATTCGCAGTCGGCATAAAATAACCTCATAAAAACAATTACTGTGTCTGCAACTTTTCCTTTCAGATAGGTATGGTTTCACTAGGTGTAACTTATTTTCAGTCTGTCTGTCCCATTCAGTTTGCCAGTACATTGTAATGGACTTTCGTATGGTGTTCCGAAGGTCCTGGTAAGGAACCTTGGACCAGAGGCTAAGGAATTGCGCTGCTAAGCACAAGTGCGCAGGTTGAAGGCGGCCACATTTCAGAAGGAGGCAAAAAGCGAAAATACCTGTGTGTAGATATTTCGGTACACGTTAAAAATCCTGCGGTGGTCGAAATTAATCCGTAGCCCTTCACTACGAAATGCCTCATAGCCCGGGTGTAGCTTCGTCACGTTAAGCCCCACAATTTCAATTCTAATTCTGTTTAAACTGCGTATACGGTGACATTATTTTCATTTGCTGTAGAAATTTGGGGCCTCAACTAACGCGACAAGATATCGCACAAAAAGATCCATTTTCGCAACGTATATTACTTATTGACCCTGACTTTGCATAGATCATGATTCGTTTTCTTTGTCCTATGTTTTCTTCTGGTTCTTTCTTGTTACTTTGGGGTGAGCATTATATTTTTGCCTTTGGAATAATGTTGCCTTAATTTCTTGTTGTTGTTTTTTTTTTCGATCAGCTGGTCATGAGCAAAGGCTTCAAGAAGTTTAATTATGGCCCGCTGAGGAACAGACGAAGATACGGACGGGTATGTTTCCAAAAATACCCGTTTCAGAATAAACTCTGCTCGCTAAAAGCGAATTGGGGGTTCACTTGGGAAGTCAAGAGGTGAGCAGAAAAAGTTCACTCATACGGTCACTGTTCAAACCTATTATTTCAGGTTTATAATTCATTCGCTCCGAGAAATAGAAATAGCGAAATAACAAGATTTCAATGCAGTGATTGCCCATCGAAAAAAATACGATTCGGGCATCCTGCCAACAGCAAACTTGTATGGAATTTTTTTTTGTTAAAGAACATTGCTGTTATCAAGTGATACACACACCCGCCGTGGTGGCTTGCTCCGAAACAAAGACGCGACGCTTCTCGCGCACGCTTTTGTTACGAGTCGGATACGTCATTCGACGCCGTACCTGTACGTGCGGAACCACCACAAAGACTGCCTAGATGTCGCCCTCCGTATATTGATCGAGTGATCAAGAGGGCGCTAGACCTCCCGATCTCCACCTCAAATGCGAGACTCCTCGCGTGGGAGATGGTGAACGCATTCCGCGGGCTCCGCGAAGCGCACCTCACCAATAAATACACGCGAATCGCGCGGACCGAACCTGACCATCGCCTTTTGGACCGGATACACGCGTGCAACACAACCACTACGCGGAGGGAAGGGTACGAGTGCCTGAACTGCGGAAAGGCGCCATCCGAATACCACCCATCCTTGCGAAAATGGACAGAGGAGACCATGGCGGTAGACGCGAGGCCCGCGCGAATAGAGTTCCTGCGTATCGCGTAGCCTATGAGAGCTATATACATGAACTCTACGGACGAATGGCCTGCATCGCCACTATGGCGACACACACGGCGTCTTTTAATTGCACGCCGCGGGCCCTCCGCGAGGGGGATGGTACCCGGCCGCGGTGACTCATGAGGGAATGTAGGTGGACGACCTCTCGTCCAGGGACCCTAACTCAGCGCACATGAAAGAAGTGGAGAACGCCCTCGAAGCTTCCCACGATTCTTCTGAAGTCATCCTATCCTACTCGCAATGGCCGTTTGGGAATTCCAAGCTGGGTTGGATAACCACCACTTCTGACGCAATACTCCTGAGAGCTTGTCGAAACAAGGACCCCAATGTCCGAAATCTAATTTGGGCACCAATTCACCAGGGCTTAGCCGAGAACTCGGCCGCCAACTCCACCGCCAGCGCATTCACATTCCGGGAACATGGCGCAACCCCAGAAGATATTATATATCTTCTTGATATTATATACACATCTTAAACCTCATTAAGTGCAGAACACTTTAGGGGCTCGCCTTGTCGTCGTAGCTCGCTGTAACCCTCGATGTCAAGCGACTGCCGGAGTCAGGCGGCGCAGCGACATAATGGACCCAAGTAGAGCGCGGCGTATACCCGTCGTATGGCGTCCCGCAGAGGCTTCTAAAACCAAGCGGCTTAATATAAACATTCGTCACTCGTGAAGAAAATCTCAAGCATGCCCTTAAAACTTTTGGCACGAGCCTTGGCGAGAAATTAAGCAATGAACTAAGCAGTAAATTTGAAGCTATGGCATCGAACGTAACACAGACGCTAAACACTCAAATTGACGGTCTATCGAGTCGGGTTATAGCGCTAGAAGGACTAGTAGCCAACATATCGCTACCTGCGCAGTCGAGCGCAAGTATCGGCCCCATAACGACGCACAAACCCTACGCTCGCCCGTCATCAGTCGAAAGCCCATAAACAGTTAAAGCGTCAGTAGGAACCACAATTCTCGACATGGATAGGAATAACGACAACAGCACCAACATTATTGAGGGCTACACCGTATGACAATGGAACTCCAGGGGATATCGTCGCAAGAGAGGCAACATCCAGCAGCACATCGCGAACCTTTCCGTCGCTGAAACGCCTGATGTCATTGCACTGCAGGAAGTTGGATGCTTAGCCAAATTACTCAATTATAAAGCTTTCTATTCAAATGCGGGTGATGAGAGCAAGGACAAACCCGCACTCTGTACGCTGACCAGGAGAAACGTTCCTGTAATACAACACGACATCGGAATCACACTGACTGAGCACGTGCTCATAGAAATTTTTCTCACGAGAAGGAGACAAAAGGAAAATAGCCTTTTTGTACTAAACGTCTACAGTAACCCCCGAAAAAAGCACAATTTTTCAACTCTTTTCCGGAAGGCAATAGACATTGCAAAAAGGCAACCCCTATTCATAGTGGGTGATTTTAACGCCCCGTGTACGGCTTGGGGATACGCCAGAGACACACCCAAGGGCAAACAACTCTGGGAAACCACTCAGCAAGACAGACTCTCTCTCATAACTGATCCCGCTCACCCCACGCGGTACGGCAACAGCATCAGCATGGACACCACTCCGTATCTCGCTTTTACCAAGTACGCATCTCAGGTCGCCTGGAATAACACTCGGGAAAATCTGGGGAGCGACCACCTCATTATATCTATCCAAATAAGTGCTGGCCCAGCTAAACCCAAAGGGCACAAAATCAAGGTTGTCGAATAGGATGAATTCAGAACCCTGAGACTTGCTGAGTGTGACCACGACGGTGGTATGCCGGACATAACCGACATCGACACATGGTCAGCACAGCTGAAGGCGCACGTCGAGAAATCTACGAAAACCATACCAGAGGAGGCGGGTTTTGCGACAGCTGATTCCCGCCTACTTCACATGTGGGAAGCCAAACAGGGATTAGAGAAATGGCTTAAGAAGCAAAAACACAACCGCACCCTGAGAAGACGAATAGCTAGATTAAACTGCGAAATTCAACAACACGCTAATCTACTCTCGCGCCAGCAATGGCACAAAACGTGTGAATGCATGGACATCCAGATGGGGCTCCCCAAAACATGGAACATCCTGTATGCCTTATGAATCCTGAGTCGGGTAAAACCGTGCAGCAATTAAATTCAAACCGAATTTTCCACGTGCACAACGGGACAAATGCCGAGCTCATACAAATAATCAAAGACAAGTACGTCGGCTCCAATCCCCCCGTAAAGCTCCCGGACTACTCCGGACCAGAGAACACCTTATTTGACCGACCAATCACCGTCGAGGAACTCCGTGCGGTTGTTCTAAAGCTGCGGACGAAGTCGACACCGGGACCCGATGGCATATCCAACAAGACGCTTAGAAACCTCGACGAACGAGCCTTCCCTCACTGCGCTAGCTAAATTCATGAACGAGTGCTGGTTGAGAGGCAGCCTTCCAAAAATCTGGAAGACTGCAAAAATAGTCATGATACCTAAACCTGGGAAAAGGCTTCACATTGACAACTTAAGACCAATCTCTTTAACATCTTGTATTGGCAAGCTCCTCGAACACGTCGTTCTTAACCGTATCAGCAACTACATGGACGACAATGACCTATATCCGCACACTATGATAGGGTTCAGAGCGAAGCTTTCTACCCAGGATATTATGCTACAAATCAAACATCAAATAATCGACGGCGACAAACTTTCTCCTTTGGACACAAGGGCAATCTTAGGTCTTGACCTCACCAAGGCTTTCGATAGCGTCAGACACGAAGCGATACTAGACGGGCTAGCCAAGATAGCCGCGGGGAAGCGAGTATACAATTACATCCGAGAGTTCCTTACAAACAGGACTGCTTCCCTTTCCGTCGGCAACCTTGAGTCGGGTGACTTTGCCCTGGGTGGTAGGGGTACACCTCAAGGGTCTGTGCTCTCCCCATTTCTTTTCAATGTCTCACTCTTAGGCCTGCCTGAGAGATTAAGCAACATCAAAGGCCTTCACCACAGTCTGTACGCCGACGACATTACTCTGTGGATCGGCGGCGGCAGCGATGGCCACATTCAAGACACCCTACAAACAGCAGTAGACGTAGTGCAAAATTATGTTCGAGAACGAGGACTGGACTGTTCTCCTCAAAAATCCGAGTTGCTCATCTACCGGCCTACCAGTAGGGGACGGAAGAGAGACCCGTCGAATCCCGACATCTGCGTCTACGCCAACAACCAAAAGATCCCAGTTGTCAACACCATTAGAATCCTCGGCCTACGACTGCAATCGAATGGTCACAACAAAGAGACAATCCTTCATCTCGAGAAGAGCACTCAGCTCACCATGCGACTCATCTCCAAAGTGGCAAACAAGAATAGAGATATGAAGGAAGACACGCTCATACGGCTCGTACACACCTTCGTAATTAGTAAAATCACCTACAGCATTCCTTTCCTACAGCTCAAAAATGACGAGAAAGTAAATATTAATGGCTTAATTAAGAAAGTTTATAAACAAGCAATGGGATTACCTGTTACCACACCCAACGAACGCTTCGAAGCACTAGGCATCAGTAACTCGATTGAAGAACTAATTGAAGCGCAACAAACATCCCAATTAGAACGGCTATCTAAAAGCAAAACGGGAAGACACATTCTGCAGTCACTAGGAATCCGAAGTGGAAGTTCCCTCCCAAATGAAGTTGACCTCCCACACGAATGGCGAAAATACTTTCGCATCCCGCCACTACCAAGGAATATGCATCCAGAGTTAAATGTGGAAAGAAGACAAGCTAGAGTACGAGCCCTTGACAAACGTTTCCGAACCCATTGTGAGCCACGGGAGATTGTCTACGTTGACGCAGCCGACTACTACAACGGCGGCTCTAGTCTCAACGCCATGACAATTGCAGTCATCAGCAATGACGGCGTCACGTTGACGTCAGCATCCACGCCGGCCAAACATCCCACTCTGGGAGAGGAAATGGCCATAGCCCTTGCTATAAATTCTACCCACGCAACCACAATCATAAGCGACTCGAAGTCCGCCATTCTTAACTTCTCGAAAGGCAGGATCTCCCCTGCAGCAGCCTTGTTGTTAGAGAAGACCCCTAACCAAAGAACAATTCTTTTGATATGGACTCCGGCCCACTGCGGCCTACAGGGGAATGAACTGGCCCACGCAACCGCTTGAGCTCTGGTCAACCGAGCTGTGTTGCCTACGACGCCACCACAACCACCATCATCCCCACACAAGACGTCGCAGGAAAGCCAAGAACAAGCACACGTTACGAGATCTCACGAAGACAGGCTAGTCACATACAGGAATATAATAAATCACTACAGGTTATCCAGATGCAAATATCCACCGGCCCACCCCACTCTTTCCAGGAAAGAGGCAGTCACGTGGCAACGGTTGCAGACGAACACTTTCCCGAGCCCTGTTTCCCTCAACCGCTGCTACCCAGACCTTTACTCAAACCTCTGCACTTTATGCAACCGCAGAGCCGACCTACACCACATGATATGGTCCTGCCGTAAGCTCAAAAAAAATACGAATGGCTATAATAGCAAATCCGATGTAGATACACTTAGAAGCTACAAAATTAAGACTGCAGAACAATGGGAGACTGTTCTGCTCAGCTCCACACCGAAGGCACAACTGACAGCAGTCCAGATGGCCGAAGCCGCCGCGAGGATCCAAGGAATCCTGGCTGACGGATGAGGGAGGGAGACCGTCCAAGTCGTCTACCCTTCAGAACCCATCTCGGGAATCAAATAAAGTCATCTCTCTCCGCGTTGTTTAGCGCAAAGAAAACTGCAGGTACATTTGAGGCTAAGTATACGTAGTTAACCAGCTGCGCCCGCGTTCGTTTAGTTAGGAACGTTCGTTGGGTTGGTGTTTACTATAGTAAGCGAGAAAAAGTGGCAGTACAACGCCCGCGCGTGCGGGAGGAAAAGCAAGCACAAAAAGAACAGAACTCCCGCTGGCGCTGTTTCAGTAAGGCGGCGCGCGAGCACTGAGGATGCGGGAAATTTGAATTGCATTAGGTGTAAAGCAGTGAGCGGATAACGGCGCTACAGCCCATTATGGCGAATCACTGCTCTCCACTTGGGACAACTTTCACGTTAAGTGGAACGGCTTTAATTTTTCATGTTCCGGAGCAAACGAAAACGTTATGGTAGTATCACGTTGATACGTCTCTGCTCGTGGGGTCTTTCGTGCAGTTACGTTGCGGAAAACCGTTCCCACTGTAGCTGTCTTTCACTGTAAGTTCGGACGGTGCATTTCTTGTATCATATATTTCTGTTCCGCAGCCCCGCAAGAAATATATTTTACGGTCGACTTAACTCTGTTAGCGTAAACTAGGCGCTTTTAAGGGGGCACTCAGACAAAAATTTTGCACTTGGTTTTTTTGTTTCGATAAGTAGCTAATGATTTACTTATCACGTGTGGAAACCTCATGTGCTTCAGCGTGCGACGGTTGTTTCTTTAGAGGTGTTTTCAATGTGGCCAGTAGCACTTTTGGTTTCAGCGGGTTCCGCGAAACGTGAGATTTTGTATAAATAAAGCTGACCACGTGACTCGTCGGACAGATATCACAGAGCAGAGCTGCCGTAGCACTGTCGAATCCGCGTCGCCGGCAGTTTCTGCGAATGCCCCCACGTATTGATCTCGTGAGCCACTTAATTAAAAAGCGACCGTAGACGTGACACAGGCGCTTGCGAGTGCAAATTGCTGCCGCGGATAAAGAACGACGCGCGACGCTCGAGACAATGGGTCGACACAGCGCTCTCTGAGCAGCCGGCCGGTCTGCCTACAGGTCCGCCTGCAGACGGGTTCAGCTTAGCACTGCGGCGGATATTCTATGGCCGCTCTTGTAAGCGGTGCAGATGACGATTTTTAAAGCAACCTGCCATCGCATCATTAACTCCTTTCTCATATGTGCTTCCATGTTTGGTGCTTGGGTCCAATTTTGTGCAGCGGTAACGTACATTGCTCGAGCTACCTGCGCCGGCTTGCGCCGCTTCGCGGTCGTGGCCGCCGCCTGCGCAGCGACCGTGCGGCTCGCTCAGTACTCTTTTCGTGTCCCCGGCGCGTTTTCGCGTTCAGTGTAAAAAAGCAATATAGTGCCCGGAATCGCTGTAGAACCTAGATCGCGGCCAGCTACCCGATGAGCCGACGAAATCACGACTCCTCCACCGCCGCGATCGGGTCGTTCGTTGCTCGAGAGCAGAAGCTCCTACCTCTGATTGGAGCGGTGAGCCGGCGGAAAACGCCGGCAGTGCGGAAGCGGCCAACACAAACTCGTGACGTGTTTTGATGTTGTTTATTTACAAAATATCTACGCAATGTCGATTGTGCGTGGTCCTCCTCTGGCTGCTCGGTTGCGTTTCGCACAATTTAAAATTGATTTTAAATATGTTCTAGGCTGTATTCGCCGCTGATATTGTGCAGATGATGTATGTGTGTTCACACCGATCTATCTCCGAAGTTATCTCGCCTTCAAAATTTTGTGTCAGTACCCCTTAAAGTGGTAACTAATCGTAAAAGTATTCAAGATATATTTTCACCTGTGTTTAGGACGTTTGCAGTGTTCGCAACCAGCGGTACGTTTCAATTGAAGCAATCACTTCTAACCAAACGTAGCTGTTTTAAACAGCTCTTCGTTCTTACGTAAATAATTGGCCGCGTATCTGCTCCTTTCGTTCCAAATGTCGACAAAAGACGATAGTCAACTGGCGCCTTTGGCAAGTAAATGCCTCCCTTCTCTTTCCCGCTCACCTCTTATGCTGCTCCTCTTCCGTCTCGTTCCTCGCAAGATAATGCTCTAGGGGCTTGCTCAAGTGAATTTATATTTACCGCGTTCCACTGCTCCAAGTCGGGTACCTCGATGCCAGAACTGCCGTACGGCGGATACGCGCGTGAATCGGGGCACCCTACTACAACGTTTATAGAACCACGTTGCTCTACTCCACTAGCGTTCCAAGTGGAACGTGGAACCTATAGTCGAACCTTTCGTTGCTGCTGCCGTTTGATTTTTTTAAGTGCCACCAGGTAGCGCGGGCAGCAACAGGCGACGGTTTTCTGCAGTTGATGTAGTATTTTATTTACTAGCGCAAGAACCAAGCATCTGTGAATTATTGATAAAGGAACACCGCAAATATAGCTCATGTCTTGATTTTCTGCCTTATATTTGCGTAACGTCTTGTTCTTGTTCAACAACGTTGACGAGTATGAACATTAAAACCGGACTCGGACGTTTAGATTTGGCTGTGCGTATATAAGACTATTGCACGGAAACCTTTATAGAAGCACAAATAACGATGTTTTTTTCCTCTCTCTCTCTCTCTCTCTCTCTCTCTCTCTCTCTCTCTCTCTCTTTGGCCGACTGGTTGAATCGAGTCACAGACAGACAGACAGACAGACAAACAGAACGAAATCTTTAAGTGCAAGTAGCCCAAGAAAGACTATCGTCCTTAACAAAGTATGCGTAACGATGTATCGGGGTTCACATTGTCTGCGCGTTCATTTCTGTTGTGCACGTGAAGGAAGAGGGTGGGACCACGTGCTGTAGAATGAAACGGAGACAGGAAATTGAGGGCCACCAAATACTATGGCATCTAAGTTTGGGAGTGACCTCGATGTGGTATGCCTGGTACAAATGAATGCTAAAAATACCAAAACCTGGCTTACCATCTCTCCCCCCTCTCTTTTTTCCTGGAACAGTGGCAACCCCCCAATTACGATTTGTCACGCGTGACTGCGCCCACCGCCATCTTCTACAGCCTCAACGACTGGCTGTCCGACACCAAGGACGTTCGCAAACTCGTGTATTCGCTGCCCAACGTTGTGATGACATACCAGGTGAGCGACACTTTGTCTTTCCGGTTGTGACCAATATTTACCAATAATTCACATTTATTAAACTAAAGCCGTTTATTGCGTATCAATCTCAAGCAATAGCGGACATTTTATGGGCCCCTTTTTGATAAGCGCGCTACAATCGTAATCAACAATCACTGGTTACTTAACCAAGTAAACGTCAATCGTACACAGGCCGCACCATCAACGGCTCCCCAAACAGACCCAAAAAGTGTAAGAACACCTTTGCAAGTTTTATATTGTTGCAAAAAAACTGGCTGATGCATTCCAATTGTACCTCCAGTCCTAATATCCGAGGGGTTTTTTCTGGTTGACTAAGAAGATATTTTGAAGCAACTTTCAAGTCGTTTCTAATGCATGAGTTTTAAAGAGAGTTCTGATATTTGTAAGCTGTAGCAATACCATTGTTCAGGCATACGATACCGCATCACCGAGACGGTGGTATTGCGCGACATTCCTTCCCGAGTTCAGTGCCTTTGAGTTCTGTACTGAGCATGCGCCGTCAGGCCGGTGCAAGCCAACTACAACCAATGCCGTGGTAACACCATAGAGTTGCTTGGTAAGCATACGAGAGAGGAAACTCAGCCTGGGAGTCCTTATCGGCGTGGGGGTTATGATCTTACGGAAAGGCTACAGCTGGTGGATTGGCATGTCTATCGGATTCTTAAGCGCCTTCTTGGGTTTGTTTTCTTCACTAGCCAGTGCTATACCATCAAGGTAGCCGCTCCGGCCAAAATGGCCGAAACACGCGTTGCTTCTCGGGCTCCGCTTGGGAAGTCGACATTCGCTCCATTATGTGATGGTAGGACAGCTGTGCTTCATATAAGCAAGTGGGAGGACTACTGCCGGTGAGCTAGCATCAGTATATATTTAAATAAGTACAAGCACCCAGTGTAGACACGTCAGTTTGTGGTAAGGGGTGTGGGCTTTCCGGTTCTTTTTTCAGTAGCAGTAAAAATGTTAGTGGCGCCCGGACATCTTTACTGAGCGACTATTTTGCCGCTGCGAAAGTTGAAGCAGACTATCTGCTACGAAAGCACGAACGAAAACACCGCGAAGGCGAGCTGCTCATTCATAGGTACTTCCATAAAACCTCTCTGAGCTTTTCAAACAGTTTATTATTTGAAACGTTTGCAAAACCAGCGTCTTTAACGAGTTTCTCCCAAAAATTTACACTTTTGTTAACTACCAGCTTGGTCTGCAGTAGTATAGTAGCCATAACCGTAATGGCAGGCTCTCAGTAAAAAGAACACGCTTTATATTTTATTTCTTTAGCCTTAAAGCAGCGTGTTTTATTTGTAATTATAAAATAACACATTCATCTTTTCGTTTCTGTGGCATTGTATTTCAAGTTACGGCCCCTACAACATTTCAATCCAAGGCACTGATGAAACTAAGGAAAGCACACGGTGTATCAGCGACTTAAAAACTAAGCCACTTTTCGAGAAATACTCGATGTTAAAAATAACACAACTATATTATTTTAGGCTTTTACAATGGGTTCAGCAAAATCATCCGCAGAGTTTTCAGAACACACCAGAAAATAAAAATTTTAAATACAACATGCGCCATCTGTACAGGAAAACCCCAACAGTGAGGACCAATTACGGTAAACAGCACGTCGAGTATCAAGCACCTGCCTTATTAAATCGTTTACATGGTTTCATAGACACCAGTCATATTCATTCTAGAACCCAAATGAAGTCCATCCTTTTATGCCATGACATTGAATATATATAATAAAGTATGTGCACTTAAAATGCTTCACTGATTAATGTGAATTGTGTGATAAACTGTTACGTGAATGCCTATGTTTTGTTTGTTGTGAAGTTCTACTCTGCAATTGTACGAGTTTTTAAAAGTATATGAGTGACGTTTTTCTCTTTTTTTAAGTGAAATCATATGTTCTGTAAGCTCTACTGTGTAATTGTATGAATTTTTATTGTGTGTGTTATCGAGTAAAATGCTGCGATATCATATTCCATTATTGTTAATAAGTGCCCTGTTTGTCCAATGTAGTTAGGTGCAGAGGCCCTTGTCAGGCTGCAAAGCCTATAGGCTCTGCTCCCGTCCTTGTAAAGACTCAGGACAAATAAAATTCATTTCCTTTCCTAATGGCGGCCCATGACGACACAATCGGCTTTGATGTGAGCCGCATAGAAGCTAGCGCCAGATTTCTCTCTAGTGTATATGGTACGGAACTGTATGTGTAACACAACACGGTGGAGCTATGGTGCCCCAGAATATAGTTCGCATTTAATCTATCGCCACAAGCTATGCTTTGGTATTCGTTTTGTTTGTTTTGTTACCAGCGCGCAGCTGCGCCAGGTTATGTTATCCTGTGTTTCGAGAGGAGCACCCGTTTGCTTCTTCTACCGTATGCCGTGCCCGGCAATCTTGTTTCATCCGGAAAGGTTGTCACCTTGTCGTCACTAACATAGAGTGTTCTTGTTTGGTCGGCCATGCTAATTCGATTATTGAGGGTCTTCCGAGATAAATGCATGCACAGCAAATTCTGAGGCATTCGATTCGCCGACGATCGCCTGTAAAGGTCGTTTGTAAGTTCATTGTAGGGCACAAGATTGCTCTAATAAACTTTATTCCTTAAAGAACCCAGCATCGTCATTTACTACGTTACAGAAAAGAAATTGTACCTCGCTCACGTCACTTGCAAGTCCCCGGTCCCCTCGGAAAGTGTGGCCAGCAGAGAGCGCCACAGCATAATGACTAGTCAGCACCACACGCATCGGTCGCTAGTCCATCCACCAGCGTTTTACAGCGAAGCTGTTAGCCTCTCGTTGGCCGGGAAATTTCGCGTCGCAAACAAAAAACCACGCAGCACTCGGTAGTTCTCACCCAAGACACCGAGCGCATGAGTCAGGCTAGGCATGACCCAGCATTTGCTGCCAGAGAAGCCAAGCGCAATCTTTTTTTTCAATCAAACATCCAGCATAGGGTTCAGTATTCGTGAAAAAACCACAAAACAAGCATCGAAACCGCACGACAGATCAGAAGGCGCCTGTGAACAATCGGGCTCCCTATGTGTTCCCGGTAAAGACTTGGTTAGCAGCTGCTCGCGACAAGGGGGGTGGACGTCATTCGAGGGCGATCGCATGCGTCCGCTTTGTCGCCAGAGAAGCCGATCGAAAGTGACAAGCACGCCGAGACGACGAGAAAGATTTCATACCTTCCGACATCAGCATGTGTAGTGGTTTACGTCAACTTCGCTGGACATCCACTTTCGCAAGGGGGGATGGCGCCAATTTTTTTAATTCCCAGGGCCCCACTGTGCGACGGCAACCGTGCACACTGATAGCTAACTTTCCAGCAACCATCCCCCAGTGATAGGAAAATTTACCGTCCCATTTTGAAGAAAATTGAGAGAAGCGCGATAGCTAAAAGTGCGTCCAACTTTCGCTGAAAGTGCGTCCAATCAATCATCACGTCTTCGAGTACGAAATCGCGAACGTACAACGAACCCGTGCCAACATTTTTTTTCCGCACTAAGTAAACGCATCTACGTCTACGTCTACGTAATGGGATGCGGGATGAAGTGTGTCCGTACCCACGCTGCCTCATATCCAATATTAGTGTGGCCGCGGCATCTCATCCCGCCGCACCCCGCCAACCATTTACTGCTTGAGTATCGCAATCATCTTCCCGACACACACAAGAAGTGCAGTGCGGTGTCGCCGGCATTCCGTGTGTTGGAGGACGTGCGGAGAACAGCGAAGCACCGAGCCTTATGCAGAGCTCCCTGTACAATTTTCGTGACCCGTTATAAGGTTCAAGAGGCTGACCAATAACTCACCATGGTCTTTAGATATCCGCTTTATCTAACAATGCATCAATGGATACAAGCTCTTGCGACTTCGAAACCTTAGCCATACAACAGCGTGCAGAATTGCCGAAAATTTGAATAGCATATAAAGCCCTTCCCAGGTAGATTTGCGGGGCCATGTGACTGAGGTCGGCACCAACATACGCCCATATGGCACTAGGCCATGCTCGTGGCCAACGCAAAATGGGAAGAATCTATGGAGAACTTGTTGTGACAGCCGATTTGTTTGCTTGCTCGATCCCTTCCTCGTTTGCTCTCACGTAAGGTTAGGCGCAACATTTTACACCCATTCGACGACTTATTCATTCTGATTCGCGCGATGCCGGAGCTTAAGTCACGAGGAGCGAAAAACGGTATATCTCAATTAGACAAGGTTGAGATAAACTGTAAGGGTGCACATGGGCTAATTCTGCGTTTGAATTTCGCACATAGTCGTCTCGATAAATCGGCATGCAGACATTCCACAAGACGCTTCCTTAGTTTTTCTACGTTCTGAAGAACATGGAAGTTTTTCTTTGACTTTAGATTTCTTAGTTCAAGCTTCTTAGGCACAGCGACAATTTAAATAAGCGCCAAACTTTAGGCGAAATTATAGGAGATAGGATAAGGGCAAAATGTTCAGTGAAGAGGACTACTTAGCCGCACGCATTTATGTATACAAATATTTACCCAATGCAGGTAAGGTAAATATTCCAAAATGAGTCACTTGGACAGTTCGCGACTTATTGCATTCGCGAATAATATAAGAAACGTCAAATTAAATTTGCCGGGCTACGATGCTGGCCACCGTTCACGCTGTTGCTGACCTCAGCTTCAAAAAATTGCATGCGCCAGGTTACTTAGGTAAAAAGGATTCCTGTTATCTGCTGCCATGCCACTCGAACTTCAATTACTTTGCATAAACTCACGGAAAATGCGTAAAATATAACTCAAACAATAAGACCCTCGGAGGCATACGGTGTCGCGCTTACTTCGTAAACAAAAGTGTTAGTATTAAACGGACGTCCCACAAAGGTGCTGTGCGCTTCTCCTTCAAAAAGTCCTGGAGAGCCATATTGCTACTGGCGGTACTGTTCTGGAGTCTTTGAATTTAAATATTCCCGCCATATGTTGTGTGACTCGCTACCCTGCTCATTTTTACAGGTGGCCGATCCTCAGTTCACGCACATAGACTTCACACTGAGTCTGCTGGCCAGCCGCTTCGTCTACCCCACTTTGCTTCGGTTGCTGAACGTCTACGGAACCGGGCCTGAGTAGACAAAATAGGACACAGCATCACATCGGACCACCCCTCCATAAAATGAAATAAACAGCAATTATTTATTTCATTTTTTGGCGCCACCTGCAGCCGTGGCCGCCAGACACGCTCTGCATCTGTATTTTTTCACTGTTTTAGTGAAATTTTTTCACAGTGTGTTCGCGATTTTTGCTGCAGAGGACCGTGAACACAACCGAAGTGAGTGTACAGTGTTCTTTTAGGACCATTCGCCGCATTTTTTGGAAGAACGTTCGCTTCACGTCGGCGGGCGAATTCAAGCCACGCCTAGGCTTAGCTGGTGTACGGCCGCGCCGGCCGGTGATAGGCCTAGGCGCAGTGCAACTATGAACGCGATAAGCGCCCCTTCACCCTCCGCGGCCCTACATCAGTCTTTCGAGCTCTCCAAAGCAGCAGGCACGGCTTCTCAACCGAGTGAAACCAGCGTGGACCATCGGGATATCAACATAGCTTTCAACACACATGTGGGGGCGGCCGGCTTCGCGCCCCCGACGGCGCCATTCACGATGAGGAGCACAGAGGACAGCATGGAAGACGAAGAAAAGGACCCATCAGAGTGGAACACCGTCCCGTACCGAAGATACACTACGAAACTTCAGGGCGAACTGCGAGCGGAACGGGTGAGTAGGCCTCACTTTCTCGCGCTCGTCAGGCCGCTCAACCAAATGTCCGTTCAAGCAATCCCCAAGGCAGTTATCACTCGCCTCATCTAACACACTGCTCCCAACAGTGTTGCAGCTGAACACTCAGCATTTAGGTACATCGCTAAAGCCAAGGCAGTTCAGCTTTCCATTAGGGATCAACAACACTTGGAAAATTTATTAGCCCAGCGAGGACTCACTGTGCCCACCGGCATCGGCAGGTGAGGCGCGCAGGATTCTTGTTAAGATTGTGGACGCAACCCAGACTACTGAGGTCACTAGCAAAGGAGTCGTGAAGATTAGGCCGGAGCACACCGAGGCATACATTGCTAATCACATTCGCTGTGAATCAGCTAACATTCCGGTTTTTCGAATCATGGAAAAGTCACGCATGCTTCTAATAACCTTCGATACGCCACGGCCCCCCAAAGAGACTTTCCTTGAACTATGAAATTTTCCCTGTGTATTAGCATCGGCCTAGGGCCCTGGCATGCTTACGATGTCGCGCACTCGGTCACATGGCCAAATTCTGCCCTTCAAGGGTTGTTTGTGGTCACTGCGGTCGCATGCACGAGGAAGATGAGCAATGTGAAGCGACCCCATTCTGCGTAGTCTGCCAGGCAGCAGGTCACATTTCGCTGGATTCCACCTCCCCAACCAGAGACTGGAAAGCCGAAATTTTCTAAGCACCCAGAAAAAAAACACTCTCGCTAAAGCTGAGTCCAGAGAGCTGGCGTCAGCGTTAGCAAAGAATGCAGGAACCCCCCTCAAGTCATATTCCCAGGTAACGGCCTTGAACACGGCTGTAAACAACAGCAAGACTGAGGCTAGGGCCACGTGTATCGAGCAAGCCCAGGTTGTCCCGGCAGATGCCCTTAGCAAGCTCCAACAACAAATGGAAAGCTTCATTCAGCAGAAATTTGAAGCAATGCAAAAACAGATCATGTCTTGGATGCAGGCCTCTCAAGGGCACAGTGAGCAGCCAGCAATCAACCCAGTGCCAATCGCAAAGGCTAGAACTTCAGCTGGATTACCTCCCCCCAAGAAACCTCTTTTAACCTCCCTCGAACGCCCCTAGAAATGTAACGCTACGTCGCAACCAAGTGGGCTATCGCAGGTAGCGCCGGAACCCAAAACCTAGGCTCCCAAGACGCAGTTACCCAAGATTCAAGAAGAGCCACAAAACTCACCTCTCCATCTTGAACAACAGAACCCTGTTTCAATGGACTTGCCACTGGATACAACCACGAAGTTGCTCGAGAAAATGAACTCCCGTATATATAGAGGCAATAGAACGGGCCTTAGAAAAACAGGACGAATTACTTAAGGAGCACAAAGAAACCAACGAACGGGAGCTAGCCCAATTGAAAGCTAACCTAGACGAATGCAAGAGAAACTACCGCCGCGCCCGTCATCGCAGCAGAGACTAATCATGAAAATTCCAACAAATATATGCATACAGTGGAACTGTAGGAGCATCTCTAAACATTTTCAGGCATTAAAGGGACAGACAACCGATTTTTGTCGCGTATATGTTCTCTAGCTCATATGAAAGCCAGCGTTTTATATAGCCCGGTAACAAGAAGCAATTTTTAAACAAACTGGCGGAAATAATTTTAATTTGGAAGCAAACTTCTTGAAATCGGAAGGGTGGCGGTTCGTAGTGCCTAAACTTGACACTTCAATATGTGTCCCTGTCACGTGACCTGCAAACCTAGCAGCTACTGTAACTGCTCAAACGTTTATTTACGTATTGAAAACCTTTCAACACAAGTATTTGCACAAGCTTATATAGTATAAGTATTTCTAAACATTACTTTGAAAATTCTAAAGACACGCCGCCCGCCGCCGCTGGGTTGCTCTCAGTGTGGCTAACTGAGCCACATGCCCAGAATCAACGGCAGCGTTCAGTAAACAGACCCAGCGAAGGAGCTTTGACGATTCTGTCTGAGTCAGGGGCGTTTGTTCTGCCAAAATATTTGATTTCAGTCTCCAAATACGCCAACGGCAGCTGAAAAAAAAAAAAAAAAAGTCCCGCCCGGGGAGAATCGAACTTCCCGCCTCCACAACGTGAAGCCAGATTCTACCTATCGTCTACCCCAACAGATGGCGCATTCGTGCAAAATAGACCCTAGCATAAAAAAAACACATAAAGGAAAAGGAAAGCCTGCGATTCACACTTTTTCAGCTGGGAACAAGTTTTTAAATATCGTTTTTTATTTCGCATACAGACAGAAGTATGTTGCCTAGCTACTCTATATCATGGTTGCCAGCATTAGTTTTGGGAGGGACACATACGGCTCGTAGATAAGAAAACTCGATTGAAAAAGTTCTAGAGCGTTATCAGCAAAACCGTTTCTCGTCAAGGTGCTTTAAGTGATGCCCTTTCATTTGGGATAGAGAATATATACTCGACAAAAATCGGTTGTCTGTCCCTTTAAGATATCATGTAGACCAATACAAACCCCTCATTATTCTTCTACAGAAAACTAGAGGCAAAGTTTCGTGCGCAAAATTATCACACATTCATGCACCCAACTATCACCCACGACTCCAAAAGGCGCATAGACCCTGTTTCCTCACAGAAAGGCCAGGCAGCAGTATTAGTCACAAGTCATGCACTGCAATTCTCATGTAGACTTCACAGGAAAGCAATCAATACAGACAGATTCTGGCAGTCAAGCTTGGGCTCCCCGGCAAAAGCAGACAGCACTCGCTGGTGCTTGCCTCTGTATCCTACCGACCGAATAGCGGCACCACATTGCCGGACGAGTACAGCTGGATACCAAAATTAGTGCACGAAGCCAGTGGCACCCAGATCATCATAGGCGGAGACCTCAACGCCAAGCATCGTATCTGGGGATATGCCACCATTGATTCGAGAGGACGCCTCCTGGATGATCAACTGGAGCTATTACTGCTTAATATCTGCAACACAAACGGACTACACACCCGAGCAGGGCTCCATGCGAAACAAGCCGACACTGCGCCTGACTTGACCATTTCCTCCCTGAAAGCACTCAAGCATTAGGAGACGCATTCTTCAACATGGGGCAGTGATTACTATCTCATTACTGTTACTGTCCATAAAAAAATTATCGCAAACAGCGTGAAACCATCCGAGCCGTAAACTGGTCTCACTTCCGAGATGGCATAGGAGCTCAATTCGACACCATTGAAAAGTTCTTTCAGCTTATGCGAAGCAATCTGAGCTCTGCACCGGAAGAAACAGTTGGCGAAGAAGACAAGGGACTCGCCGATTCTCGGATGGTAGCACTGTGGAAGAAAGCTAATAAGCTCGCACATCAGTACAAGACCAACGGTAAAAGGTATCAAACACTCCGTCAGATCAGAGACACCTACAAGCTCAACAAGCAACACGGGGAAGAACTCAACAGAGCTCAATGGGTCTCTACCTGTGAGCGGCTCGGCAAAGCTAAAGGAATGAAGCAGTTGTGGGCAATCATCGCAAAATGCTCAACAGAGGCACAGGTCCTTCTCCGCTAGAAACTCTTACTCTTCGCCAAGATACCGACGCGCTCGAAGAGGAAATCCTTAAATCTTTTTTTCCTCACGCCAGCCTCACGCCACCTGCTCCCATCAAAACACCCAAGCCCGAGTCTACAAACGGAGAATTAGACGCCCCCTTTACGCTCGGAGAATTTCATGCCGCCCTTAAGCATGGCAGAAGTTACTCAGCACCGGGACATGACGGTATCACTTCGAAGACGTTGCGAAACTTAACCGAAGAGACTGAGACAGCTCTTCTGAAAATCATAAACGAGCAGTGAACCATGGGAACAGTTCCGGACCAGATGCGCATTTAAATTATTAATCCGATACCTAAACCGGGAGAGAACCTGACAAAAGTCACCAATCTTCGCCCCATATCGCTGACACCAACCACATGCAAACTCGTGGAAAGAATGATACACACCAGGATAACCCACTACACCGAATATTGCAATCCAGGCTTACAGCCGTCTCAGGCCGGGTTCGGACCCAACATTGGAACTCATAATAACCTGTGGCTGCTTCGGGGGGTCCTGAACCGAAACTCAAGAAAGGGACCACCAGACTACATCCTGGCAGTCAACATAAAGAAAGCGTTCGACAATGTCAAGCAAGAACACATTCTGTCTGATCTGGCCAGGATTTACCCAAGTCAGCGTGCTCTCGATTGGTTTGCCAGATTCCTGGAGGCCCGATCAACTCGACTTCGGAACACCAGCAGTGTCCAGCCTATGACATATTATCTAGATCGCGGTGTCCCTCAGGGCTCGATTTTGGGTCCCCTGCTCTTTAATGTAGCCATGCTTACTGTGGCCCAAGAACTTGAAACCAATACTTGTGCCCGCTACAGCATTTATGCGGATGACATCACCATTTGAACAGAGGGACGGGACTACAGTGGGAATATTGAAGATATGGCCACCGAGCTCCAGGCTGCGCTAATCGCACTTGAGGAAACTATTCCAAAACTAGGACTCACCTTAGCGCCGAAGAAAACGGAACTCATCTGTGTCAAGGGAAAGCGGAGCGCCCTCCTGGCAGGGGAGGCAATCATGTTAACACTGGGGCAACATGAAATTAAGGCTAAGCATGGACATGTCAGAATTCTCGGTATTCCTATACACAGCACCAACACGGGCCACCATTGGATCATGGAACTCAAAAAGCAATGGCCCGTGGTCCTACACGCAATCAAACGCGTTTCAAACAAGTTCGGCGGACCACGACAGACAGCCTGCACTATCCTTTTGAGATCTATTGCAATTGGTAAAAATCACCTACTGGGGTACAGTTGTAACGCTGTCAAAAACAGCTGAAAATACATTGCAAGTTATCCACCGACGCATCCTTCGGACTATCACGGGCCTTCCCGAGTTCACCGATCTACTGAAGCTTCGGGACCTTGCACCCCTACCGCCAATCGAGGACATCCTCAGAAGCGCTCAGTCGTCATTGGACAACCGGCTGCACCTCACGATACAGGGCCAAGACACCTTGCTTTGGGACACCCGACGAGTCTGTACAGCAGCCCCGGTCACTTCACCCGAAACAACCACCTTGAGTTTCCCAACCCTGCACCCCTCAAGACTTGCACGCTCCCCCGAAAATGATGCCACTTCAACCAGAGAGCACCTCTCTCATAGGCACAATCAGCACAACGCCGATGCAGTATTTACTGACGCCGCTCGCGATGGATTTCGTCTGGCCTTGGCCTGGTACAAACCCTCGACCAGAGAAGCCAGACGTTACGTCTGCACGTTGGACCACGCAATACCTGTACAAGCAGAACTTTTGGCTATCTGGACAGCTCTGAGGGACAACACCGGGCCTTCCGTCATATATGCAGACTCATTTGAGGCACTACATAGCATTGAGGACCCAAAAACAGACGACGCCACTGCTCAACGCATCCGCCAGATACTCCAGCACAAGCAGAGGAACGGCGTTGACTCTAGCGTCACCTGGGCGCCGGGACACGTGAGGGATGCCGGGGGAGGTAACGAGGTGGCACATGGTCTTGCCACCTCACAATCTGGAGTTCTACCTCTACATCTAAAGCCTCTCCTGTTCGGATCTCCTGACCTCCACGAGCACCCCTACGCAGACTCGAGGCCAGGCGGCCACTTCGAAATGGCACGAGTGCAACGCTACCTCCGGTTTCTTCACCGCGAGAAAGGATTTACCCCTCAGCCGATCGAAAAGAAATATTTATCAACAAAGTACTTGCCAACACGGCCAGTACACCTCATATCATCCATAAATGGCAGACACTTGCTAACTGCAAGAAGAGCATTGGCACCGCTGCCCCCCTGCACACGTACCTTTTGTCACACTGTGTTAAGCAAACATGGACCATCTTGTTCTGCGCTGCTCCGCTTTTGATATTCATAGACTGAACCATAATGTTTTTTTCTTCAAAATTCAGACATAGAAGCATTACATAGGGACATTCTCGAAAATCCTTAACACCTGGTGACCTTAGCCAAGTTTGGCGTGGCTAGTGGCCTGGCGAGCGTCATTTAGTGGGCGTCTACCTCCCTCCCCACTCCCCCTCTTCCCCCTCCAGCGACCTTTGGTCCTCCCCTTCCTAATAAAAGAATTTATCATCATCATTCCCCTCACCACCACCAATGCCTCTTTCACAAGCTGCGCCATCGGCTGATAACGGCGGTAGCGCCCTCATCAGGCGTTACCAGAGCAACTTGCCCACATTGAACGCCGACGAGAGACCATAATTCTTTTTCAGTATGAAATGCTTTCAGCGCGAACTTTTCTCGCGTAAATTTCACGCATACGCAAGCGCCCTTCACCGGTTGCCGGTTTATGCGTGCGCTGGTTGGGGGTAGAAGCAGAGTGGCGTGCGTGCACGGCTAGTCTTCATGCCGCTACCGATGACGTGCGCGTTGTGCTGGCGGGAAATTTTAACGTGGGAGTCTCGCGGTTCAATGCGACCTGTAAGGTGTCCTCAATGGTCGAGCGGTTTGGGTTTGGGTTGATGTGTTACAAAGACAGTGACATGCCTACGACGCGCAAGGGAAACGGACAGCCACATTTTTGTCTGCTATAATAAATGTCGAGTCCTTCGAAGTTTCATTGGGCTCGATCGCAAATTACGAACAAACCTGTTGAACAAACCTGTTGAACAAATTACGAACAAACCGGGAGTCGCGTTCTGCTTTCTTATCACCTATCATTTTCTCATACAAGGCGATGTCCGCGCCGCGGTACTCCATGGTTTAATTTCCGTACCCTAGGATGAAGGCACGTGGGCTGCTAAAAACTCATTTAATGTGCGCCAAAACTTCCCACGCGGGTCATTTTCCTATTCTAACCAAGAAAATAATACAGCCTCCACGGACGCAATTCCTTCCCGCAACTTTGTGGTTACCAGTGCAACCTCACCGCTTCCTGGCACTAAGCCATCACCTCGAATCCAGTTCAGAAAAATTGACCACTCGGCGGCATTTTTGCATCCTCGAAAATAAATCGTGCAGTATGTGAGATCCAGCTTGAAAAAGCGCGATCGAACTTAGCCCGGAGGGATTTATTTTCACAGCAAATATAGTCGTTAACCTCATCTTACAAATAGATTGCGTTTCGCTTTTATAGCGAAGCTTTCTTCGTCTGACCGATGGCGGTTTCATAACAAAACCGCACTGTAGAAAAGCCGATTTCACACAAGGGGACGGCATATGATGATGAAAAAAAAAACGCTTCCCGTGGTCGGTATAGAACCCGGGACCTTCGCATTGTGAAATGGGCGTCTACCCGATTGCGCCATCGTCTTTTTTTTTTCTTTAATGATTGGAAATTCGAGAAAAAATATTTAGACAAGACAATTAACGCACAATATGAACACTAACAACAGAAAATGGTAAGCACGTCAGTCTAATAAAGGTCAGCACCCTTTCAAAACTTAGGCAAGCAAACGCATGCCTTCAGTAGAAGCAGCCACTCCGGTGGTTCACTCTGCGCCGCCTAAACGCTCCGCACCAACGCCGCCTGTTCCCGAAAAATGCACTTGGTTGGCCTAGAGGGTTCCGCACGCTGATCAGACATGCGGCAATTCCACAAGCTAAACAATCCTAGGAGAACAAAAACGTCATATGGCAACTCGGGTGGCTCAGCATTTCTTTTGAGTTCGTTGCGCGAGCGTTTGATTTGTAGTCTCTCGTCCCGTATCTTTCTGTTCTGCTACGTGCTTTACGAGGGCTCTAGCTACAGCAGTTCGGATATGCCAATTGCTAACCCCGACCTCCGTCTTACGTGGCGGCCGCTGGAAAAAAAAAGACATTCTACGTCTTCCGCAGGGGTCGAGGGGCGGCGCTAGTTGACCGTCCTTAGAGCACTTGTAAAATATAAACCCCCGCTCTAAACCCGAGAGAGAAGCCGCTGCGGGATAGGATAATTGGTCAATGCACCGCACGCGTTATGCGGAGATATGGGTTCGACTCCCGCTACTGGAAAAAACGGCGGATTTTTTCTCGACTTGTATTTTCGCTTATTTATCACTGTATCAAAGAAACATGACAAACACACGTCATTCGGCACTAATAAATATTTTGGAAACAGCCGAATAGCACTGGCAATGACGACTGCAACCTTGATATGTGTCCTTACCGAGTCCCTCGTCCCGTATCTTTCTGTTCTGCTATATATATATATATATATATATATATATATATATATATATATACGGCTGAAGTTTAACTTTATACCGAAGCACAGCTAGCAGAACCAACGAACTCCGATGACGATGATGATCGCGCGGGGGCCAGGGACGTGATGATGATAGCAAGCGATGCGTGGGCGACACGAGTTGTACGCACTGGAGAGAACGACCACTCAAGCAATGAGTGTCAAGACTAGTGTATATTGTAAGAAACTCTATGGTATCGCCCACGCATCGCTTGCTGTCATCACGTCCCTGGCCTCCGCGTGATCATCATTGTCATAGAAGTTCGTTGGTTTTTTTTCGCCTGTACAAACCAGTGTCCGACAAACAGTTATCACGCACAACAGCACCATTCATTGTATGAGCATTCCAGTACCCCGTAAGAATAATTGTCTAGATACCACAAATAGCATTACAGCAGCTCGCAAAACCTGAAAAGGCTACGTCAGCAATCGGCCAGTGCTGGTGTCACCCCGAGCCGTGAATATTGAAGAAACGAGTGATTAGTACAGCTGTATATATACAGCTGTACTAATTTGAAATTGCGTTCGTTGTTGGGTCACACACGCAGTGAACCAAGTCTTATGTGAGTCTGATGTAAGTTATGAGTCTTATGTGAGTTATAAAGACATCGTGAGTTCAACCTAGAAGATACGCACTTAGCGATATCTATCGACAACTGTTCCCATGACGATGAAGCCTGATAAACAATATTATGTGGCTGCAACGCGGTGGTATATTTTGAAACGCTTTTAATTTCTAAACTTCGAATACGTTTATGGTACGTGTACATCATCATCATCATCATCAACAACAACAACCTGTCTACTGTACTGTCTACGCCCACTGCAGGGCAAAGGCCTCTCCCGTAGACCTCCAATTGTCCCGGTCCTGAGCTAACTGCGACCAATTTATCCTTGCAAACTTGTTGATCTCATCTGTCCATCTAACTTTCTACCGCTCCAGCCACGCGTATCTCTGTACACTTGTTGCGACGCTGTTACAACCCGTCTTCTGCGCTCGGGTGAACCACCAAAAACCTGCTGTTGGTATTCCCTAATCGACTTTCCACGACCCGGCGTGTCCACAGTGGCGAACTATGCTGCTACTTGACAATATCCCGCTCAGCGACCTCATGGCCCCTCAAGCGCCAACCGGCCAGCGCCGCTGCTGACAGTAGCACTGCTTGGCGCCCCGCACTGCAAGCTTTGGCTGCGTGCCTGCATGCGCACCATTGTCATGCCCGTTTTTTGGCGTGTTTGCCGACGCTGGAGACGTCTTCAACGAGCCACTCGACGAATATTACCACAAAGGAATGCAAGACGTCTTCCCTATGGTGCAACATCACCAGGACAAAGTGGTTTCCGACCCACGACGGATTGCCACGGCAAGGGCAACCTAACGCTCACCTGCGCAGGAGAGGAGCGGGTCTCTGTCTCTCGTGTGTGTGTGTGTGTGTGTGAGTGTGTGTGTGTGTCTGTCTGTCTGTCTGTCTGTCTGTCTGTCTGTCTGTCTGTCTGTCTGTCTGTCTGTCTGTCTTTCTATCTGTCTGTGTGTGTGCATGCGTGCGTGCGTGTGCGTGCGTGCGCGCGTGCGTGCATGTGTGCGTGTGCGTGTGCGTACGTGCGTGCATGCGCTACTATCTGGGCCATGAATTTTGTGATTGATGCGTCCTGACGTCAGCCGAGGAAAACGTTGAAGGGGAACGGACCCAACATGCCTATTCAATCTCTCGCGCGCAGGAGCTCACTGTCTGTTCTCTGAAATCGAGATGTAAATACTTGTACATAAAGTTTTCTTCTCCTTCAACTTCGTCATCATGACTGCCTCGGCACGACACCAACCACGGTCCACTTTGACCACGCTACCCTGGTTCGCAACAACGTATCTCTACCAATAAAATACTTCGAATACATTTAGAAGTACGCAGTGTTGTGCGGAACGGCGTTCCTCCTTTTCGGAAGAACGGAGGAACGACACCGTTCCATTAAGGGTCAGTGGAACTGTAACGGTAACTCGTTAGGTTACCATTAGGCAGGAACGGTGTTCCTTCTGCAAACGTTACATCGCTAGGATTTGGCTGTCTTTGATGCCAAGGCTCGAGTACAAAATCCACAAGTCGCTACTGTGTTTATAAGCTGGCCAAATTGTCCACCCTACACCGGAACGTGCTTCCTCGAAGGTCAAGGGCAGAGGAATAACCACGCAGCTGGCTGCAGCTTGTGCTAGCTTTCAAGCCGGTTTAGCTTATGCGGGGGCGTTGGACGGGTGAATAGCGAAGCCTCGAGAATGCTTTTCACCTTTCATAGATTGTCTGGGGAGGCCAGGATGCGCGTCTCGCCGATAGAGTTGTTCCCTGCCGGGGAAAGGTTGTCGAAGTCCGAACTTCGCCGCAGGTTCCTTGTGAAACCATCTTATCTTTATATTATCAGGGGTAATTACCGCATTAGTGCGCTCAAGGCGCGGGTACGTTGTTGTCGGGGGAGTTGCGCTCCCTATGAGGTCATTTGAAGGATCACCGGTTATCGGCGCGCCGCAGTATATATTGCTCGATGGTGCAGAGTACGCGCGCAGTTCGTCACGGCGTGGTCTATCGCCGATCTGAAGGGAGTGGGTCGACGAAAGTGCGAGGTCCGTTTATATCGCACGCGTCGTGTCGACAAAGGACAGGAATTTCGTCATTGTTGGGCCTAATTTCGTCGCGCGCCGTATGGACAATACATGAGAGAGGCCGCCCGAAGGTCGACGGCCAGTTTTCATAGTTGCTTTAGTTGGTCGGTTTCAACCTGTGTTATAGTTGTGCTTTGATGAATACCTGGGAGTGAGAGTAAGAGTGTGGAACACGTGATTGTTTGTGTACAAATCTTTGGCTTTTGTTTACCTGGCCAATCAGCTACCAAGTTTGTGTTAGTTACTATAGGTCCTCGAGGCGCGGTTTCTGTGTAATAAAACTGAAGTGTTTGGTGTTCTTGGGCAGTCAGAGCGATAGCTAGAATGTCGATATAAAGAAGTTTGAATCCGGTCAGTTGACCGAACGAGAGTGAACGAGGAGCCCGTCGTGAGTTAGATATGTTTAGCTGAGATCATTTAAGCATTACTCTATTTTTTTATGTGAACTTTGTATATCAGGGGCGCACTTAGAAATGTCTGAAGTTTGTCCGGTGCTCCCCGAAAAAATTCATGTAGGAGCGCTTTTTTTATTCTTTTCATCTCCAGGTAATCTGCTGGCGGCAATGTTAATATTCGTATAATATACGTAGTTCTATGTGAGTTTTAATTTTCTCACTTTATTTCGCCTCATGATTATCCGACAACATATTTTGAAGGGACAGACAACCGATTTTTGTCGCGTATATGTTCGCTAGCTCATATGAAAGCCAGCATTTTATATAGCCCGGTAAGCACAAGCAATTTATAAACAAATTTGCAGAAATAATTTTAATTCGGCACCACACTTTCTGAAATCGGAATGGTGGCGGTTCGTGGTGTAGAAACTTGACCCTACAATATGTGTCCCGGACCGAAAACCTAGCAGCTACTGTAACTGCTGAAACGTTTATTCACTTATTGAAAACTTTTTAACACAAGTATTTCTATAGGTTTAAATTGTATATGTATTTTTAAACATTTTTTTGAAAATTCTTAAGACACGCCGCCCGCCGCCGCTGGGTTGCTCTCATTAACTGAGCCTCCATGCCAAGAATCAACGGCAGCATTCAGTAACAGACCCAGTGAAGGATCTTTGACGATTCTGCCCGAGTCAGGGGTGTTTCTTCTGTCGAAATATTCGATTTCAGTTTCCAAATACACCAACGGCAGCTTAATTTTTTTTTTTTTTTTGAAAAAGGGACGCGCCCAGAGAGAATCGAACTGCCGACCTCCCTAACGTGTAGCCAGATTCTACCTATCGTCCATCCCAACAGATGGCGCCTTCGTGCAAAATATACTAGTGAATTTAAAAAAAAACGCATAAAGGGATAAAAAAGCCTTCGATTCACACTTATTTTAGCTGCGGACAAGTTTTTAAATATCGCTTTCACCTCGCATACAGACATAGCGTTCACTGTTCTTGTTTCTGCTTTTTGCTGCTTACTGTTTGTATTGACGTTTGGTTGATATTGTTACCGCATTATGCCCCTCCTGCTTGGGTCCCCATGGCCTGCAGTTTGTTCTTAAATAAATAAATAAAAGTATGTTGCCGCGCTACAGTATATCATGGTTGCCAGAATTATTTTTGGGAGGACACATATGGCAATTAGATATAAAAATTTCGATTTAAAAAGTTATAGGGCATTATCAGCAAAACCGTTCCTCGTTAAGGTATTTTAAGGGATGCCCTGTCATTTGGGATAGAGAATATATACTCGACAAAAATCGGTTGTCTGTCCCTTTAATTTTTAAAAATGAAATGTAACGTTAATGTAACGACAAGTTCCAATGCTCGAAGGGGAAGCGGAACACGTTCCTTTCGCAATAAAGGAACTTGTAACGGGAACTCTTTTCAAAATTGGGAAGGAACGAGGAACGAGCTTTCGTTCCTGCTTTAAAGGAACGTGTACAACACTGGAAGTATACGTCGTACGGTGTAAGTTCCAAACTGATGGCGCCGCTAGAAAACTGGAAATTCAAATTGTTGTTGCAAACACTTTTCAGCGATAAAAATAAAATAAAATAAATGTGGGTAGCATCATAAAGGTGGGTAGTCTCAGTCCAGAAACCCGCGATGCTGCTCTAGCCCGTGAGATAAGGTGTTCCTTAGACTCGACCTAAAAGGTGGTCAGCCCGCACGTCCCGTGCCCGTGCCGATTTGACGTTTTCTATCTTGGTCGGAGTCGATCATACGCACAAGCGATAATTTAGCCAAACGACCAGATCTTGTTTTTTCTTCATCTCGTGAAGTTTTCGCTGTTCTATCGTTATGAATATTTACCAACGGGCTCGTTCTCGACCCTTTCCAGGTTAGGCCGTAAGGATAGCTCGAATGCTGTTGTGGCTCACGGACGGCGATCAAGCTTCCATTTAGCCAGACACTGGTTTGCCAACAGGAACATGATATGATGTTAAAAGGAAGCTTTGCATAAATGAATGCCCCTCGCAACTGCATTTGTGCTGATGTTAGAAAAAATATGCGCTGTAGAGGGATTGCGATCAGCTTTTGGTTCAGTGTGCCAAGCAGATAGCATGAACAGCCTGTCTCGTTGCTTTAGGCCTACACACGGTCAATATCCACAGCTGCCATTTATGTTAAAGGAGGTGAGCGTGAAATATTTTTCCTGTGTGTGCGATCTTTTCATATACGAGAAAACTTGGCATAGGCGAAACGCTTTGCCTCATCCCATAATGACCTGCACCTCTTACTCCTAGAAAACTTTGTGAGTACACGCGTACGTAGCTGACGGCTAAGAGGTTCATACAATATTAACTAGGGAGGAATATAGGGCGGCGATCACAACCCACAGTGGCCGAAATTACTAGTATTCGATTCGGACCTGCACCCACTGGCTTGCTAAAAGTGCTATAAATTGGATTGTACAGGCAATTTCTTTTTAGTTGTAGTCCCGCTTAGCCACCGTTCGGAGCGTTGGTCACATGCAGCCTGTTGCAAAAAAGAGATCTGAAATGCATTTATCTTTGAACTCAATGTCACGCGCACTGGAATTGTTCATTAAAAATTGCAGCACCGCGATACTTTTCACAAATATTTTTGTGAAGTTCCCGTCCTGGTGTTTTTGCCATCAAACGACAGGCGTACACCGCAAATTTGCATTGTGCCTAAACGCGCCGCTTGATTTTGTACACCTGTTTCTGGCGACTAATTTCTTAAGCACCGTGTAATTTGTAAAGAGCGAATCGTTTACAAAATGTTCAAGGGTGAAAAAACGCTATTCGCGCACCCTTAGCAACGCTTCGAGCAGGAGTACTCTTGTTTTATTTCTTCCCGTTGTTCCGTCAAAGCGTAACTGCCGTATCACTACTTCGCGGTGACACTAGTGTCAGATTGCTCTCTATGTAATATTGTTGGAGACGATGCATGAGGCACCGTCACCGTAATTACGACCCGCTCCTGACGAGCCGGAGGCCTAGCTACGGGACCACAACCCCGCTCGACATGAAAGTCAATGGCGAACGCATAAACAGCAGAAAAGAATGACCTCGTATTGGCCATTGGCTCTGGAGGACCATGTACCCTCTATTCATGGAGGAGAGTGATCTGTCATTCTGATGCCAGTACCCATTCTTAAATGTGGCGCGCGCCAAGACAGGCGCACAAGAACACAGAGACCCACGCATAAAATTCTTTGACAAGTATTAAGCCCGCTGTTTACAGGATGAGGACGGCTTTCCGGTTCTTCCGATCCTCCAGCCTTAGCACAGAACACCTCGAAACGCTGTTGCTCCCTCAGCAGGCATTAATAGACTATCATTGAAAAATCGTCTCTCTTCACTTCGTCGACACTTCTAGAGTCCTGTTCCCCAGTTTCTTGGGCTTCAGTTCAGGTGAAGGAACGCGGTCGATGGAAAGCTCTTCGTCAGTGCTCAGGCCAGAGTCGCAGTGCACCGCAGTGAGCTGGTGGTGGACGAGGGAACGAGCTGGGAAAGAAACCGCCCGCATGGGGTCCACGAGAGGCGGGAGACGCAGCTGCTGGCGCCTCCGGGCGGTCTCTCCGCTGGCTTCCGCAGGCGGTGGTTTCTTTTTGCTGCCCGTTGAGGAGCCGGCTACCGGGAGGCACTTGGCTGATACAGCTCGTGCACCGCTGTGGGACGCCCGGCGGGGTGTGGCACCTCTGGACACCGCCGTGCTTGGCTGAGATGATTGGGCAGCCACGTAGTCATCGTGATCGTCGTCGGTTGGTCGGTCGCGAACAATCAAGGGTAATCTGCGCAGACGAGTTGGGCAAAGCAAAGCTGCATAGACCGAAGCGATATAACGTTTAATCTGCGCAATACACCGAGATCTTCACATCGATATCGAGTTTTACAATGGCGTGACCCCGGAAGTAAGCTTCAAGAAATAAAGCAGACAAAATGGCAAACGTCATAATCATGCATGACACCTGCACTTGTACTCATTATCGACAATGCACTTTTTAAAGGTTTCGTAAAACAGAAGATCGGGCTACAAAAAAAAAACTGCGTTGATTTGAACCCCGCAGTTCGCTATACGGGCCCATTCCCAACAGGGCGTCGACGGTAATGTCAGAAATAATGCTCTCACCTGTAAAACAAGTCGCCTGAAAGATTCAAAACCTTGGCACAACACCTACGATTCCATGTACAAGCATACAGTGCGCTCGCAAACCATCTACAGGTCGAAAGTTCCCGTTATTGGATCGCCACGTTGCTAAGCTCTCAAAACTACACCCCATATAATAGCTAGTACGCATTGGCTGTGCACCATATTTAGAGACAAAGGTTAACTACTGATCCTTGCTCATAAGCAAGGATCAGATTGATTGATTGTGGGGGTTTAACGCGCCGACGCAACGCAGGCAATGAGGCGCGCCGTAGTGGAGGGCTCCGGATTAATTTTGACCACCTGGGGATCTTTATCGTGCGCCGAAATCTCGTACACACGGGCGTTTTTGCTTTTCGCCTCCAATAAGCAAGGATCAGCAGGTACTGAAGCAACAGCCCAACTTCGTTCGAATTCCTTAGCACCAACGCCACACCAGTGGAATAGCTCGAACGTGAGATTTGTTGGCCATCCAAAAGGGGAAAGTGTTGACCGACCTTAAAAACCCTTGAGAACCTTGAAAGAACAGACTTAACATAGAAACTTAAGGCCAAATAATATTGAGATAGGTTATTTCCTTTTGAAAGTTTTCGAAATAAATGTGTAGAATCTGTAAACTTCACGGGCCCACAGCAATCATAACAATCAGCCGCTCACGATTATGAACGCTCGCGGAATAAAATCCGGCTAAATCATGTACAGCTTTCCAACTCGGTTATTATTGAAGTCTATTTGCTGGAGTTCCTGCGGTGTATAGCAGGCATTTTCGCGCAATTATGGAAGTGGACCGCTTGCTGGTGCGAAGTTCCTTGTTAGCGAGCTTGTTCCAGGATCCAGAAACAAGTAAGCTCTCAGCGAACAATAAATGGGCCGGCACCCGAAAGTTCTAGACCGTTTGTTAATTATTTCCGATGTGTGAAAACACAGGTCGGCTCCTTTTTCTATGGGAAATATCGCTTCATTGTAGCAATTGTGCTAGGTTCCAGAATGGTGACCCCTTTTAGCGAAATAACTGTGGAGGGAAACGGACTTGACGCTTCCACTGTAAACACAGAAATTTATGGTTGCACATGTTCGTCAGGAGTTGAGAGCATCCGGGGGCTGGATTTGGGGATAATTAAACTCGACCAGCATTTTTGTCTGGTTTTTCAAAATGTGGTTCAACATACATAAAAACTGAATAATCACTGCATGAAAGAGAAAAAAACGAGCGCAAAAAGGGTCGCTTACAAGCTAGAACCCGACCGTAAAATCTCTGCCGTATGTTTTATGGTTGCACATACCTATTTACCATTCGCAATAAAACTTAGCGCAGCACAAACACAAGAAAGACTGACTGGACCAGGCGCTTCCAGAGCTGTGTCCGTGGTCTCCCCCGCGCTAAATTTCACTGCGAATACTATGCACCAACATCGCAGCAGCAAGTTTTATCAAACATGTTTACTATTTTCTTCTATTCACTCCGCAGACACCCAGCTTTTGCCAACGCCCAAAGTTATTTCATGGCAAATAGGAACTACGTTAGCTTCCCAGATTTGTCGGTGGCACGCACAATGATTCGACGCCCCACTATCGCTGAAGGGACATTACGTTCTGTATAACAATTCAGCGAACAAATATACGACCCTTCACGGTGGCTCAGGGACTAAGACGTCGTGCTGCTGAGCCCAAGGAGGCGGGGTCGATCCCGACCGCGGTGGCTGCTTGTCTACTGCAGGCCAAAAGTGGAAACGCCCATGTGTAGAGATTTTGGCGCACGTTAAAGATCACCACGTGGTCAAAATTAATCCTGAGCCCTCCACTGCGGCGCGCCTTATAGCTCAGGGGTAGCTTCAGCGCATTAAAGCCCCAAATTTTGGAATGTGAATATGTATACGGATTCGATAATAACGTGCGCTGTATATTTGGACGGAGGACAGGGACAGTGAAAAAGACAAAACCATACGAAGGTTTGCGCACCATCGTATGGTTTGGCTTTTTCACTGTACCTGTCCCTCGTCCAAACATGCAGCGCACGTTATTATCGAATTAAACATGCCTTTATTAAAGTATACGGACAGTCGTGTTGGCGCACCTGTGACTGCTCTTGCGCAAGGTGGAAGTGCCCGCCGCGGAAGCCTTTTCACAAGCTGCGATGCCAGACCCTTTGTGCGGAGGTGTTCGCCTCGACCCCGGAAGTGCCGGCTCCACCAGCGACGATGAGGTAGTCATGGAAGCCGCCAGGGGTCCCGAGGCCCTCCTCGCCATATTTCCGCGGCCTCGACTCGCCATCTCAAGCTCGGCCAGAGCGCGACACTTCCACTCCAGTTCCCGCTGCAGGTTGGCGATGATGGAATTCTTCTCCGACATCTCGGCCTGGTGCTGCCAGTCCTGTGGGGAGGTCTTGGACAGGTTAGAGTACACCGACAAAGAACGACAACGAGAGAGCACGCGTAGGTACAGCTGTTTTGAAGACAACGGCCATCTTAAAGGGACAAAGATACAAAAGTGCCTAGAAAACTTTCAAGCCAACAAAATTTCGAACATTTTTGTTCGCAGATTCACTTGTCTTAGCAAAATTGTCCTTACTACCTGAAACCGCACGGAACTTCCTATCCCTAACTCTGTTTAATAGAGATTTTTCTGCTTGTGTGCATTTTGTATGATTTGATTGATTGTAGGGTTTTAACGCGCCGACGCAGCGCAGGCGATGAGGCGCGCCGTAGTGGAGGGCTCCGGATTAATTTTGACCACCTGGGGATCTTTAACGTGCGCCGAAATCTCGTACACACGGGCGTTTTTGCTTTTCGCCTCCATCAGAAAAGCGTGCATTTTGTATGCCCTGTGCTTCCTATAGCGCCCAATATGATGTTAATTCACAATGCAGAGGGTTCTTCCAGTTCATGTAGTGCTTTGTGCAACCGTGAACCTTTTTTTTTTATTCAGATACCCTAAAGGCCCCGAAGGGCATTACATGGGGCGGGGGGGGGGGGGGTGAACAAAGTGTGGGATACATTTCAATTCAAGAGCAAACAGTCAAGAGCGGGGATGTAACAGGAAAAGGTAGAAAAGCAAAAAAAAAACAGTAAATGGAAAATAAATACAAAGCAAGCGCACATGATACATGGTTCATGGCTCTGATAATTTTAGCTATCTATACATAAAAAGCGCTTCAAACGGCTCACAAACAAATCGTGATTATGAATTGTGGCAATATCTTCTGGTAATCGATTCCAATGAAAGATGGCCAAGAACAACGGGGATGTACGAAGAAGGTTAGTACGGGCAAACAAGGGGAGGACTTTGAAAGGGTGATCTAGACGTGGAAAAATGCGATGGGCAGGTTTGATATGCGATGCAGCAAATGACGACGCACTATGATAAAGCCGGTGGAAGTGAGATAGTAATGCTAGTACTCTTCGTTTTTCGAGGAAGGGCAGCAGTAGAGCTTCTTTAATGGCAGTTATGCTAGATGTACGGAAATAGTTCTTAGTAATGAAACGTGCCGCTTTATTTTGCAAGGCCTCTAGTCTGTCTGTTAAGTATGCCTGGTTTGGGTTCCAAATAATGTGGCGAATCAATGTGGCGAAATTCCGCTGCCCATAGCGGTCTTTCTTACGAAATTACTTCACTCGAATTTTGACACTGAATTCATGCCTTCGGACACCCGCAGAATGAACATAAGGGTCCTCACAAAAAAAAGCAGGGGAATCAATCTTTATAAGCTTTGCAGGACGAAAAGGCAAAACATTGTGTCCGTTGGTGATGAAAGCAGACATTTTTTCTAATTTTAAAGACTGTAAAAGTTACCTGGAAAGCTGGTTAATACACAAGAAGTGTTAGAACCTTTGCAGCGAGTTTTGTTCTCAGGCATTCATGTGAGAAAAGTAGTTGTCTTGTAGCCACACTCCCGTTCCACAAGAAAATGTAGCAGAAATCTGGTGATAGTTTTGAAAAGCAGGTGTCCTTACGTTGCTATCAGGTTCAAGTGATAAGAAACATACCCATAAATATACCTGTAATGGTTTGTCCAGGCTGATCCTTACTAGAAGCTTCCGAATACGCATATGCCTATAGGCAACAAACCCATGCACATGATTCATCGCCACAAAAAAGTAAAATCGCCTTATCACTTCGTATAGGCTTTGCGCGCACGCGAAACTATAGGGAAAACAGACAACAACCACCAAACAGTTGTGCCCGTCAGCTCATTTCCAAAAGATAAATGGTCTGCATAAGAACACCGTAGTACCTAGTCACAAATGTCTTGTAGGCATCGACTGACTATCGCTAATTAGATCACGATAGGATGTGCTGTCTGCACCACAACCTATTTCATACCATTTCTACGTACATTCACGGACAAAATAAAACGCGATCACAAAACTATGAACCAGAACACACAAAAAGCGCTTCTTTCAACGCAAGTCAAATTGATGGGTAGCTTTACATACCCAGATTTCTCGCTCAAAATTCCCACCTCTCAGGAACCTAGCAAAACCACTTCAGGAAAGTGATATTTGGCATGAAGCAAGAAGTCAACGTGAAGATGAAAACTCTATGCTACTTTCCAGCATTCTGAATATTTTTTGTGTAATTCGCTGTCAAATCTTACTACCCATGCATTTGTATGGGATAGTTTCCATGGCTCTGGAACTAAGTCACGTAACGTGCAAGACTTGAAACTGTGCACAAAGCAAATTTTCACCCCCAATATTAGCTGCCCAAAAAAAATTTACATTTCGCTGAATAACTACAGAGTAGTCACTGTTGAAAGGACTGCCATGAGCGGGAAAGCTGCGCATGTCAGAGCGGCAAAGTTGGGAAATGTGGCTTTCCAAATATACACATAGCGCGCCATCATTGGACCTCCACGAACAGTACTGTTCAGTTTTGCGTGTTGCGGTTAATATTTTCATGTTCGCGTTTCATTTGTACAAAACTGTACATCAGGAATACCTACGCCAAACTATAGTTATTCCCTAGTCTTCGGGCGGCACACATTGTCACGAAGGAACGGCAGAATGTTATTTATTTTTATCAGAAACTTTGATAATCACTTAACTGCATGATGGGTTAGCAAGGAGAGACCAGAAAAACGAAACTATAGGGCCTTAGTGCTGCCCTCATTCTAAAGCCTTTGAAATCATTGTGATCCCAAAATATTCAACGCCGCCACATCTCGGTTGTTTCGGAAAAGAAAACGAGCAGCGTGCCTTCGTCGAACCAAAATGGGCGAAAAACTATGCCGGCGGCAGATGGTTCATACCTGCACCTGAAGTCGCTGATTGAGCGAGACCAGGGCGTTGTTGGCGTGCTCTAGCTGGGAGCTGAGGAAACGGCAGTGGCAGCACCACTTCTCAAGTTCTTCTTCCAGCTGTCCGATCTTGGCCTTGTATGACTCTGTATGCGCGCACGACGTCAAAAATAGATTCTACGCTGGTGCACAACTTAGAATATTTTGTGCACGAGAACAAGTAAGATGCATTGAACACAAGTTGTTGTGTACTTAAGTTGTGGTTTTAACGTTACCATAAGAAAAAAGCAAAATTAATTCCTTTAACACGTCTCACAGAGGGGGGTTAGAGGCTAGGGTGGTTTGTTGCGTGGCCGGGATAGTCCCTCATTGTAATTTTGTCGTAGCCTGCTAGAAAACATAACAGCTTCATTTTCTAACTTACCTTCGAACACTTTCTTTTTAATAGTAACAGACACGTTGGCCAATCTAACCCATGATTCTCTAACCGGGCACGTGCGCAACACCAGCAAAATTATATGCGATAAACAAAATTTCACGTTATAGGGGGTCCGAACAGAAACTGTGACGCTGCCAATGGCAGCCGCATTACTTGTTGATAATAAAGATTTGTTTCATTCATTTACTACACTCTTAGTTCGTTCCCAATGTGATCGCTTGTGAGCTTGCACCGCAGAGCAATGTAAAAAGTATATAGTAAACATAGGCTTAATGCATTTGCTCCATATTTGGCATGGAGTGCGTCAGTTGATAAAACCAAGATTTTGAACGGGGAAGAGCGAGCGAAAAAGCGGTATTTGTACAGAAGCAATGTCCCAGGGCAAGGGTCTTTAAGCAAATAACGTTCCCGCGATCAGCACACACTCGTGTGTAAAGTTTCCATTTATTTATTTATTTATTTATTTATTTATTTATTTATTTATTTATTTATTTATTTATTTATTTATTTATTTATTTATTTATTTATTTATAATATTTATTTATTTATTTATTGACGAGTCCATTGGGGCCGGAAGCATCGCATACCCATTGTTTATTCCGAACGCAGCCCACACTGCGTTCGGAATAAACCTGCTCGACTCCGCGGTCTGGTCGTCTCCTTTAAAGCCTCTGTGGCATGCGCTGTAGAGTGTAGTGGTAAATACGCACTTAACTGCAAAAAGGACGACCAGCGAAAAAATAGTTGCACAGTCCCATATCGTTGGAAGTATACTGGAAACATTTTTTTGCCCTAGAGACAAGGTGATTTCAAATTCTGAGCAGAGTGCTATTCAGGGCAAGACAATTTAACGCAAAGAAATTTGTTTTTGCAATGCCTACTACTCCGCTTCATTACTGTCAGCGAATCGGAAATCAATAGCAATGTCTACAGACACTGTAGCTGCAGGAAGGCGGTTCCGGTTATTCGATGCTTGCGGCAGAAAAGACGAGAAGTAAGCGCAACAGTGACATTTAGGTGTGTCGATCGAATGTATTATTGTGCCACCAGGATGCTACGCCGTCACTGGCCGAAAGGCGTCGCCGTCCCCATGCAGCTGCAGTTGCGAAAGCGTGCGTGGTATATAACTTCGCCTGCACTGACCTCGTTCAGGTGTCATAGTATATGAGCCACGATATCTCCACAAGAAACCCCCTAACCTCCCGCTCCCCCCCCCCTTCTACTACCACAGTTGCCTTAGCCATCCTGTAAGCAGACTAGTATAACAAGCAGTACTGTCGCGCTCACACACCGCTGTTTGTCGAGTCGAAATTGTAAGTGTGTTAAAGCCCAATGCACCGTTGCGATGCTCCAATGTATTAATACAAAAATTTTAATCCTCCTAGCTGGTAGTCTGGCACATGACGTTTCAGCTTGAGACCTTGTACACACGATTGACGAGGTACACGCAGTCTTGTGCACTGCATAATTTCTCCCTATATCCCTGAAGGACTCTACTTATTACATACAGCCAAGAACCTGTACACCATATTACTATTAGTACTGAACAAGCGCTTGAGATAGTAGTGACTTCGTCAGCGGGTTGACTTACCTTCGTCCACTAAAGTCATTCCGTTGTTAAAGAGAGCGAACTGCATTTCTGTAAAAAGGAGGGAGGAACAGAGGGGTGGAGAGGAAATTAGAGGAATAGATGAAAGAGGGAAATTTTAGTATGCAACTGATTTTCACTATGTGTACATATCGCTTTCTCCATCGCTTATTGGAAAGGAAAAACATATTGGAAAGAAATCCATCTGAACACAGAATGTGATTGCGCCGTATTCCCAAACTCGCAAATCTGAAGACGAGCGAATTCTTGTACAAAGTCTGTTAATCCATTACGTTAGTTAGGACCCGAGTGGGAAGGCATGTCAGCCTTCCCACTCATAGTTTTCACAGTGTGCACCAGGCAGTGTGTACCATGGCTACCAATTAAGTGCATATATGGTATTTCCTTCCACCCATTCTTCACGTGACTCCCGAGTACAACCTTCGCTGTATTTAACGTCGACCTAAGTAAACTGCAAGAATGTGCTCCCAGCGCTTTGAATAGAAAGCACGTAACTCTAATGATACGTTTCCTATGAGGGTCTTAAGAATTGAACAATGCCGTTGTTCCTACGTTCTGGTTTCAAACATCTTCCCCTTCAAAGACAGTACCTGTTATTACGTACTTCCTGAGATTAACAAGAGTACAAGCTCACTTTATTTTTGCTTTCTATTTGGTGTAGCACTTTCGGGCAGTGAGCTCTAACCCAAGTTTTAATGTTTTCGGGCGGATAAATGGCGCGTGCTGGCTATATATAGCACGGCGGGCACGCACAATGTGCTGAGGACTTCTGCTTTACGCGTAAGCATAGAGGCATGATCATGCAGGCTTAGCTGTTTGTGACAACGGGCGATGCCTCCGCTATGTCATGAACGGCGCCAGCTTTTAGTGAAAAAGGCGCATATGATTCGCGCTAGAGAGGCACTGAGGTGGATCAGGAAGCTAATCCTTTTTCATGTCTGCCGTCTGCTGTGTAACACACGTTCTCCTTATCAGTATTACTGGGATATGTGGAGCTTTCTATATATATGCAATGCTAGGAGGAAGAGAAAACATATGTGACCGTAGTGGCTGCCTTACAAACTACCGCAGAGACGTCATACGGTTGTGTGATGTGCCTTGGTGCTACCAACGTGATCAAAATTTAGATATTCCCCTATTACACGTGGTACAGTTTTACTTGTTGCTTCATCGCGCAGTTTATACGGGGTAAACATGTGTGATATTTGTCCAGTCCCCCCTTCAGAAAATCGACAGAGAAGAACAACGCAACGTGAACAGCTATTTTCAACTCCCTTTCCAGTTGGGAAAATGACTAGTCGATCAAATAAATTTGTAGTAGGGTGTACACATCCAAAGCTCCATTCTAATAAGCCAGTCAAATGATGATTATACCTCACTTTATCGTCGTTCTAATCTAGCGTGAGTTTTTTATGTGTATGTTCACCTATCCTGTTAACTATGCATGATCAACAAACTAAACACCCCCGGCAAGAGTGACGAGACATAAAAGTAGTTCAATTCATTTATCTCACGCTCAAGTTAAATTCTATTATGTGATAAGTTTACCGAATGCAGCAAAAGAAACCGGGAGCATCCTCTCATGACGCATGAAGTAGCATCACCATGACCTCGTCAGCTCTGCTGTCTATTCTCTCCCTCCGTCCTCATTTCTCCAATACTCTTAATATTTTCAGAAGAGCGTGTACCTGCGCACCCACTGCGCACCCTCCAGTACCTTTGACGGTCTTCTGCAGCTTGGCTATCTCCGCGTGCAGTCCCCTGAGCGTGAGACGGTGCTGGTTCTGCAGAAAGACCAAGTCATTGCGCGCCGACCGCAGCTGAGCTTGCAGAGTCTTGGGGTCGTCGGAGACAAGAGCCGGCAGCCTGCTGGCCCCGGACGCCAGCCCGACGGCGCCCGTTGGGTCATTTCCGGTAGGGGGACTACGCCGGACTACCACATGGCAGCCGTGACTCCTGCTGCCGGGACGATTCTCCCCACCACCGCCAACCACCACGCTGGCAGCCGCGCACATGACGTGGGCCGGACGTGTCCTGTAGCGTCTGTTCGGTCGCTTGCCCGGGTCATCACGGCCTCCACAGCGTTGTTTGGGCCGTCATTACAGCATCTGCTGAGTCTGCCATTGGAGACAATGTGTACGAGAAATGGTGTGAACGAAGCACACTTTTAAGGAAGTTTCATGTCATTTCTTTCTCCGCTACAAACGAAAGATGTCCAACTTCCATTACATCCCATTTCCATCACGTCCATTCATTGTAAAATCCTGGAACACATAATATTCACTAATTTGGTTAACTTTCCTGAGTACAACCACTTTTTCGTAGTTCTCAACATGGTTTCCGGAAAAAAACTTTTCTAGTGAAACTCAACAATTACGCTTACCATGACTTGCATGCATTTCTTAACCCCTCTTGTAACTGACCGGGTTCTTTTTTATTTTTCCAAATTGTTCATTAAAGTGAAGCATCTAGTTCACTTACTGAAATTATGTTATTTGAAAACCGATCGTCAAGTCTTACAATGGATAGAAGTATTTCTTTCCAACCGAACGCAGTTTGTGTCTGCCCATCAAACCAACTCCCCTGAGGCACCTCTGCGCTCAGGTGTGCCTCAGGGCTCTATGCTAGGACCTTTACTTTTCCTGACATACAATAACGACTTGTCTAGTCATTTTATTCTTTTGTTTACCTCTTCCCTTATGATTGCGTGGTTTACCGCAAAATTACTAATTCCTCTGACGTTGAATGCCTACAATCTGACCTCAATAATATTTCTTCTCGGTGCAAACTTTGGCATATGGAGCTCAACATAACTAAATGTAAAGTTACGAGGGTATCCCGGGATCAATTAACTTGTCCTGGTTATTTTTTTTAACAGTACCCTATTAGAGTGAGTAGTCGAGTATAAATACCTTGGTGTGCACATAACCAACAACCTGTCTTGGTCTGAACATATTGAATTTATAACATCTAAGGCTAACCACATGCTTGGATCCTTAAAGCGAAACTTTTCCTTGGCACCTTCTTGTCTCAAAAAGCAGTAATATGTCACTTAGGTGCGCCCCACAATAGAGTATGCTTCGTCGACTTGTGATCCCGGCTATACGACTCTATAAATAAATAAATAAATAAATGAATAAATAAATAAATAAATGAATAAATAAATAAATAAACTTGAAACCGTGCAAGGAACGGAATGTTGGACCGCGTTGCTGCCGTAATCAGCGCTGCCGTGTAACAGCAGCCTAAGGCAGCCAAATACTGAGCTCGGGGTTGAAACACAGATCATTCGTCTGACTACGAAACTATAGAAAAAAATTAGGGAGTGGTTATTGGAGTCCATCCATCTTTTGTAAAATTCTTTTGATTGCGACTCCTTGCGTGTTGTGGCAACGACACGACACACCGCAGCCACACTGAAACATTCATTCGCTTCGAACACGTTGTGACCCGCCCTACATTTGCCCTGTTGGGCCTCGGGCGTGGGGCCCCGCATTCGGAGCGCCGCGCTCACGTCGACCTCTGGATCCGCTCCGGTTCCTCGACCCTCGACCTACACACAGCACTGTTCGCTGTAGGCCCGGTGTTACTGGTATACGCTGTCGGCCGCCCGCATTCCGGTATCGACACAAGTTGGGTAACGGGCAGCGCGCGCCATTTGCCGGCTAGTTTTTAAAGACGATAATCTTTCTTGGGCTACTGAAACGCAGAAATTTTTGGACTGCCTGTCCATGACTCGATTCAGCCATCCGGCCAAAGTGAAACTGAATCTGCGCAATAGCCTTATATACCCACAACCAAATCTAAACGTCCAAGTGCGGTGTTAAGGTTCATACTTGTCAACATTGTTAAACAAGAACAAAACATTACGCAAACATAAGGCATAAAATCAATACATGAGTGATATTTGCAGTTTTCCTTTATGAAAAAATTCACGGATGCTTGGTTTTTGCGACAGCAAATGAACTACTACATCTACTCCAGGAAACCGGCGCCTGCTGTTGCCCGAGCTACGTGGCAGAATTAAAAAAATAAAACGGCACCAACAATGAAAGGCTCCACTAGATAGGTTCCACGTTCCGCTTCAAACGCTCGTGGAGTAGGGCAACGTGGTTCTATAAACATTGTAGTAGGGTGCCTCATTTCACGCGTGTCTCTGCCGTACGGCAGTGCTGGCATCGGGGCACCCGACTTGGAGCAATGGAACGCGGTAAATTTAAATTGACTTGAGCAAACCTCTAGCATGTTTTCTTCGAAGGAAACAGACGGGAGAGGAACAACATGAGAGGTGAGCGGGAAAGAGAAGGGAGGCATTTACTTGCCAGGGGCGCCAGTCGACTGTCGTCTTTCGTCGATATTTGCAACAAAAGAAGCAGATACGAGGCCATTTTTGAATTTGATTGAACTGATTCGGCTGTTAAGTTAAAATTTCGAACCTACATGAGTAATCGTGGAAGACCTACATTGTATACCTCAACGATGCTCTAAGCAACGGGCAAAATGCAATGCCTGCCGGACATGCTGAATACTATGTGTGTACTCTTGTCCAGTATTAGCGCTCATAAGGCTGATTATCTGCGTTTTTAAGGTGATGGTAATGATGATTATCTAATTTTCATGTTGATGTGACAATGATGATGAGATGAGGCTAGACATCACAAGAGATACTCGAGTTGGAAACCGGAGAATTTATATTTGCCTGTAGGTGTGTGTATTTCTTGGCAACAAAGACAGCGTGATTTCTTTTCAATTCAGATTTCATTTGCAAAAAACAGTAGTAGTAGTAGTAGCAGTAGCAGTAGCAGTAGCAGTAGTAGTAGTAGTAGTAGTAGTAGTAGTAGTAGTAGTAGTAGTAGTAGTAGTAGTAGTAGTAGCAGTAGTAGTGGTAGTAATAGTAGTGCTAGTGATAGTAATAATAGTAGTAGTGATAGTAGTAGTAGTAGTAGTTGTTGTGGTAGTCTTCTTCTGTAAAAGGAGGACCCGTGGTACAAACAGGGTAAAGAAAAAATCCTAAAGCTTCTGATGCATCCCGTCATCGACGAGAGTTAATACAAATCATGAGCAAACTACATTGCGGAAACGGGACAACGGCGCTAAAATTAGGGGGACAAGACGAAAAACAAGGGTAGGCAAGGACAGGTGGCGAGGATAGACTCATGGAAAAGAGGTGGAAAAGTGTCAACAAGGATGTGATAACGAAGGTTGTCCTTCAAGCACTAATCATGTGGGATTGTGGCTGTAAGTTGCGCACATTTTACCGTTATAAATGCATCTTCAATCTCAGTTGCATTTTAATGCAATCCCTCAACTAGGGAACACCTAAATCACAGAAGTACGCAAGTAACGTTCGAGCACCCGTACACGCCTACGAGAGAAGTGGCGTTATGATGGCCCTATTTTCAATTATCAAGACTCCTAATTAGGCTTTCGACGAAACCTTGTCTAGTTCAGGGGTAAACAAGAGGACGTTATTCTTCGTCTTTCTTTCGCAGTCTGTGCCTTCTGGGAAATATTAAGTCCTTTAGCGAGAAACATGCGTTTCTCAAAGTGGTCATCTGCATACAGATGGTCATGTTATATTAACAATGTAGCAATATTGTTACAATAACAATTCACAATACAAGAATATATTACAAATATATTGAACACTATATTGTCCAGGTTGGAGACGTGCAAAAGGCCATGCCTTTGGCACTTCACGCAAACTCGGTGACGGCGTTAACGGGCCAATTGCAGCGAAGCTCTGCTTTCTGCGGCGGTCGTGCCGTGTACGCGACAGTAACAAAATAACAGATTGAAGGTCTTCAACTTGTTTTCGGCCAGCAAAGAAAACAAAACAAGTTTCATTGCTGTCTTTTCACCCCCTAGTGTCCGTGCGTCCCGTTCACGAAGCGGGCATCAACTAAGCCGAGCAACCCGCTTAAGTACGTGATCCAAGCAGTCCTATGCGCTCAGATCAACCATGGACCAAACTGCAGGTACTGACCGCGCATCTTTTTACTACTCTGTTGCGGTTCGCCGCATTCATTTTGGCCATAAACCAACCTCTTCTCGTGGCGTGTCTTTGAGCTGCCTTTGTGAGCGTAAATGTATTCGGCATTGCGCGCCGCGCGTCTCGACTTCTGTTTCCGGCGAGGCAACGATCGATTGCGGCGGCCGGCGTGGCGGTTAGGATAGCAGGATAGAACGCCCCGCACTCTTTCCTTCTCACTTCTACCACTTCCCTATGCACGGCAGCGCGTGCATGTGTAGACTGGAACGAGACAGTACGGACCTCACCGGTGTCTTTGCGGAGGATAGTTGGGCGGTGACTGAAACGCGTCACCCGTGTCGCCAGGGGCTTATTCATGGGCTGTCGCGTGATTCATCAGGTTCGAGGACGGGAAAAAACACCAAGCGCACCATCCACGCTAAAGCTGCGGCTTTTGTACGGGCATACGAAGCAAGTAGAAAACGTGGCTTTGGGGTCTGTGGTGTTTTTTTTTTCCCTCCTAAAACGCAGTGCAGCATTTTGTCGCTTTCTCACCCATTTAAAAGTGATTCCAAAAGTGTTCCATGGAAAACGCTAACCTAACAGCGGATCATTTTTACCCCCGGATAAAATAGTGTAAGATGCTTTGGAAGTTATCTAAGGGTGCACTGTAAATTGATTTACACCTTTTTTGCTCATAACGGAGACCCTTACACCCTATCAAAAAACAAAAAGAAACACCATTTGCATGAATGGAATTACCATAACACCCTTTAAAAAGTGTTTTCTTGTGTTTTTGCAATGATTTAAGTCTGTTGTAAACGAAAAACCACTTTAAAGGGTGTTTTTTCTGTTTTTTTTTTTTTTTTGCTAGAGTGTAAGGGTGTTGGTTGTAGGCTGTGCGTTGCACCCTTGAGGCTTTAGATCAAACATGCAGCACCGTTGTTAAGCTTTTGCCTTTCGTCGCCTCATAAGGTTGGAGCTATTTCAACTTGTCAGTGCTAGACATGGCATTAAACAAGTGCGTCCTCCTTTCCATTTGTAGCAATTAAACTTGCGTGCTTCCCGGAATCGTGCAAGCGCAACGTGTGAGAAGTGCCAACGCCAGGCCTGACACGACCACTAGTAAGCTCGAATCCTGTGAGGGTGTGAAAATACGATTCCATCTGTGGTGCAATGCACACTTGCACTCGCACACTGGCGCTCACGTAGTTCCTAGCTGTTTTTTTCGCTGGATGTTCCCTGACCTTTGTAAGTGAGCCTAACCAAAATGTTTTACGCTTTACTTTCACAACTGTAGTACAACCGTTGCCGATTACGCTACAATTTAATTATTATATAAGTGGAGTAGGCATTTGTATGAAGCCTGGTTTGTTTCCTGCTTTCTTTACAATAAGTTACGGTGTTGGGCTAGTTTTGAGGGGATGGACAGCGCGAAAAAGACGAAGGACACATGGGATGCACAAGGGAAAAGGAAATGGCGCTTCGTCCTTGTGCGTCCTTTCTGTCCTTCGCCTTTTTTGCATTGTGCACCCCCTTTCTTTACAAAATATGCCGCAAGTGTTTGGTTTTCAGAGGTGCGGATTCAACTGCAGTGTTGAAAGAAACTATCTGTGGGCTGCCAGCCACCCCGCCAGCCACGCAGCCACTTTTGCATTCAGCATACCCTTACGCCTTCAGCAACTAGCTGTCGTACTGACCGCGACATAAAAGCGGCATTTTCTCTTAGCGTTCTGACTCCATAACGAGATGTATGCATGAGCCCCACCTGCATCTCTTAATATATGAAAGTGTTGCGAATTTTGCGCTGGTATTCTTTCGAGCGCTACAACCAAAAGACCCCTCGATCTGAGATTTCCCAACTGCAAGCTTTCTACGGGAGTAATCCAAGCCAATGTCGTCTATACGCTACCCTTATCTCCTCCACAATCAATTTCATAAACATTGGGTATTAATTAAAGAATGATTCTTCAAACATGTCGCAGTTATCTCCACGCATGCATTTATTACAAATGAAGGCCCATCAAGGATCACCTGCAAAGCAGAAAATGGAACAATTCCTAGGCAGTCAAGTTGGCCAGGTTTTAGAGCAAGTTGTCCAAAAAGAGTTTTTTTACCTGGACTAAGCACAGCAGAGAGGCTTATAAACTGTCCTCTTTGCCGCAGGCCTGGTGACTTTCCAGGCCTGCGGTTTATACAAAGACCATTCTGACCATCACCGTGAACAGCAAGTAACGACAAATCGAAAGCAAAGAAACTTTCGTTCGCCGAAAGAGTCCCCAAGTAAACGCGCATGGAAGGAGGCGCTCACCTTTTCTGCTCGGCCACAAAGGGGAAGTCGGCTGCTCAGCTGCTGCTGCTTCTGGTGTTGCTACTCCAGAGGTAGCTGACGGAGGTTTGGCGCGAAAAGTTGTGTCCCCGCAACGCACGCAATGCAGCAAAAGGTATTTTGTTTCATTAATAGGCACACTCTTTGAGTGTAGAAGAAATATCCGTTCCTTTCTGGAGATTGTCCCCGATGGCTAGCAGAACGAATCGAAGGAGGACAAGCAAACAGTGGGAAAAAGCGGCAGCGCCCGTTTCCCGGGCAACGGGCACGGAGGGAATCGTATCGACTCCAGGGGAAATGTAGCGCTACGGTCGCTAGCGCTGTTCAACGACACGCACGCGCATTCGCACACAAACGCAGACAGAGTTGCGGAGGGGCGACGGCAGAGTTACTTAGGCGCAGGCGTTCCTAGCTTTCCCGGCATGAGCTCCGCTGGAGCAGCGCGGTTTCAACAAATTCAGGGAAGCCTGCAATCACGCATAAGGCTTGAATGCCCAAGCTGGTCGTGAAGATATTTTTAAATTAATAATGTTGTGTGGGCACTTGTAACTTCGGAACCTTGATAAACAAGCAATGCATGCCCGTTTAGTTGCCCGATATCGGCCAATAGGAGAAACAAGAGCAGTTACGGTCTCACCGAGGCTTTCCTCCTCAACTCGTAAAGTGACGTCCTGAAGCCAGTGACAGTTCCCCCTCGTCTGCACAACATGTCGGCATGGGACGGGATCGCAAAGTGTCAGCTAAAACTATAACGTCAGCCTCATTATGAAATTCGTCCTGCAACTGAACGGGGAAGTGTGATCTCTGATACGACTGATCAACATGGTCGAACTTTCAATCAACAACAACGCAGACAGAAGTAACCACGTTTAAAGTAAACTGGGTATACGTAAACGGTTCACGCCGTTTCGCACGAGTCTAAACTGTCGTTCGCTAGCCCTTATTCTCGCACAAGCTAACCGCCCGCTGTCTCACGTGGCCTGTAATGTGAGCTGCGCGAACGTGAAACTTCTAACCTGACGATCTAAATGACCGAAAGCTTAAAATGAGAAGTTACTACGTAAACACGTTTATCGGAGGAACTTCGAGTTGCCGAAACTCAAAACCAACCCGTCATTTACTCATAAAGCGCAAAAATAACTAGCGAAAAGCAGTGATACAGCGCCGAAACCCACCATCGCGCCGTTCGATTGCTTTCCTGTTTCGGCCAATAAAAAATGCTGTTAACCTTGTTTCGTTGATTGGATATGCTCCCCTTTGGTTTACTGCAAAAGCGTTCAACAGTAATTAGCCGGTTAAAGCCCTGGGTTGATTATAATTTGAGAAAACACACCAGAGTGCTGGGTTACAAATGCGAAGCGATTTTATGCCGCATTTATTTGCCGCGCCCGCTTTTAACGTCGCTGGTGTAGTGGATAAAGTGTCTACGGAGGCCGGCCGTAACGATGGGCTGGCTCGGCGGGCGCAAGTTCAAAGCGCACACAAAGTACTTCTTTTTTTTTTTTTTTTTTGCTTGAGCGGTTTTATGCCATTGATACAAAAAAGGTAAGATTCCGAAGAAAATTCGGCAAAACACCGTGAACTTTTAGCAAGGAAGCTGGTCACAAACTATGTAAGCAGCCAGTAGATCTGAGTTCGGCTAGAGTGCACAATGGTTGCCAGACAACTGAAGCGGCCGCGATACTGGTCACGCCGATAGAAAAGTGTTTATATCTACGGCAACGAAAAAAGGAATATCGGGTTTTTATTTGTACAGAACAATATACAAAAAGAGCGTTTAACTCTCGAATGTTCCTAATGTGACGTCACTGCTACTTGCGCTGCCGACCGACGATTGATTGATTAATTGACCGTTTATTACCATTTGTCACATGAACTTTACAAACACTGACTGGACCCACAGCCAGAGGCTAGTGCAGGGTCCAATAAGAAAAGGAATTGACAGAAGCGAGAAATATCAATTACGCGTAATGCAGGTATAGCTGTACAAGCCCTGTAATTATCACTTTCGTGTTGATATGACCACACACACATTTACAAAGTATTTCTCTCCTTAAACAATCGGGTCACAGAAAAAGAAACCTACACATGTGCATACAATCAAAAAGTTCTGGCGCAGCACTTTGTGTACAGACCCAGAATCATGACAGTTAAAATACAGGAAACACTATAGCTATCACGGATTACATGAAGAGGGAAAAAAAGGCTAGGTTTACAAGATTCACTAGTGCACGTGTATAATTGTACAAATAATAAGTGTTTACCACCAAAGGAAAAAACGCAGTTACAGCCTGCTCAAGTACTCTTTTTTTTTTTTTTAGTTTTACCGCTGCATTGTGTGATCTGTTGAATTCAGTGGGCAAACTATTCCAGATTTTTATTCCTGTGAATTGCATGAATCTCTCCCCATAAACGTTATTTCTTGGCGCCAAGTTAATGTTACCGAACGTTAGGCTTCTAGTATGGCGAGAAGAGGAATAAAATTACGAGACATCAAATCGGTTATTGAATTTCACAATACTATTAAAACAAAGTGTCGTCTTGTATTTACGCAAAAGATCGAGCTGTAGTATTTTTAGCGCTCGAAATAACGGCAGGCTTGGTTAATTGTAGTAACTGTGACTTAATCTTATGGCACGCTTTTGTAACCTCCTAAGGGAATCCAGATAACAATCGTCCAGGCCCACGATTCCATGCAGTAAGTTAAATGACTATTGATGAGTGCAAAGTAAAGCCTCCGCAGATTGCTTTTGTCAAAATAGCATCTGGCTTGTAAAATCACGTGACAGCCGGAAGCCAGCTTTACACCTACAGCATTTATTTGACCTGTCCTGTGAAAGCGATTATCTAATATAATCCCGAGGTATTTAAACGTGTCCGTATGTTCCAGTATGCAGTTATCAATTCTAATCTCAATGTCTTCGTAACTAATTAATTTTCTGTGGGAATGAAATATAATCTGCTTCGTTTTGTTGGAACTAACCGCTAACCTGTTAGCAAGAAACCATTGGGAAATTTTCTTCAATTCTGAGTTTACTTGCGTTTGTAATTCAAAAACATTGTCGGCCGTACGTACGTATTAATGTGGTATCATTGGCATACATAATAATTTCGGTAGAGCTTAACACGTCTGCTGCGTGGCTTTTCTGGAAGAGAGAGGGAGATGAAACTTTATTCTGCAGCTCAAGTCCGAGCCGCGGAGTTATGAGTCCTCGGAGGAAGGGGGTGTCCCATGGTCCTCTGACGGTAACGGGCTTGGCGGAGGTGCAAAAAGAGTTTCAATGTGGGCAGCCAAGAGGGACCACAGGGCTGCCCGTAGGTTTTCAGGGGGAGAGGCCCAGCTAGACCACGAGTAGGGAATATCAGGGGGGAAGAGGTTGGTCGAAAGAAATGTGGAAGCGAGGTCGCCCGTACACAGCGCCAATATGTATGTTCATTGTCCGGATAGCCACCGCATACCTGACAGTGCGGACGGCCTGGTGACTTCTGTATGTAGTGGAGGAACCGATCACAGGGGAGGGACAATGTCTGCGTCTGTCTAATATATGTAGCGTGTCTCCGCGACATGAATTTAGATTGGGAGGGAAGTACCATTCTTGCTTTGCGGGATGCTCGCGGCGCCTTTTATGATGCATTGCTCTATCCTCTTTTGGATTGTATTCCTCAGGTCACGGCTGAGGGCTGCCCGGGAAATGAGCGTCCCGGGCCAGAGCGTGAGCTCGTTCATTACCCTCTATGCCTTGGTGGCCAGGGATCCATTCGAGGAAAACGTGTAGGTGGGGATGAGCGTGCATGAATGTTGTCAGGCTAGTGTGGTCAGGGGCTGGAATATCACACGAGGCGAAGCTTCGTAGTGCTCCCTGACTGTCCGTGTGGACTGTAATGTGGGCGGTCCGATGCTGGTGAAGTGGCTTCTGTGATGGCCTGAGTCTCTGCAGCTGTGGACGAGGGGACGTTGACGTGATGCCGTACGTGAGCTGTGCAGGGGCCAACCGATGGCGTAGTCGTTGTATGGTCCACAAAACGGGCGTCCGTGTAGTAGGTGTCATGGATTGGTTCGGGAAGATGTTGAGCGCGAGATGCTCTACGTTCTTGATCTGTGGCTTGACTCGTGTGTTTTGGTATGGGTAGCACAGTGATTCTTCGTATGCTTTCCCAGGGTGGCGGCGAGGGAGTGATGGGTGGGAGGTGGTCGGTGGGATACCCGAGGGCGCGAAGAATTTCCAGCCCTTGCATTGAAGTTGTTAGTAGGGGGTGCTGAGCTTCATGATAAACTGAGGCTTTTTATTCGAGAGTTTTGTGGATGGCAGCGTCATTAATTAATGCCGTGGGAGCGTAGGGAGGCACTCCCATTTCTATGCGGATGCATTTTCTGATGGCTGTTTCGATTTTGTTGGCTTATGTCTTGGTAAGGCGCGGAAAAGGGTATGCATACATGACGCGTGGGAACACGAGGGCTTCCACTACTTTGCGCAATTCGTATTCTTGGAGGCCTTGATGGTGTCGCGTCACGCGGCGGAGCATTTGGTGAATCTGGTTAATTTGAGCAATGATGTACCTTGATGTGGCTACGGCGAGGGATGGGCAAGTTGTTTACTGTCAGGGTAACTAGTTTGCTATATTGGTTATTTTTCTTGGTTATGTTGTCCAATACAACTATATATTCTAATTTCTCGTTTGAGTATGTGAGTCCTACGTCGTGGGCGTGCCCGCTGATGATATCGAGACCCTGTTGTAACGTGTATTCCTGCTCGCCGCGGCTACCCTTTGTACACCAGAGTGTGACGTCGTCAGCCTATATGGCGTGTTGAAGATTTGGGATAGCGTTCAGTTTGGCAGGGAGATTTGTCATCACTAGATTGAAGAGCGTTGGCGATAATATGGACCATTGTGGTGTGCCTCGGTGAAGTGGGTAAGGCCGAGATGGTTTCCTATCGGGTCCCAAGATGCAGATGGTTCGGTCTGTTAGAAAATGTTTAACGTAATTGAAAATACGGATACCCGGTCTAGTTTCCTTGAGGCTGAGAACTATCGCGTCATGCAGCAAATTGTCAAAGGCTCGCTGCTCCTTAGTGCTGTGCTCCTGCTGCCATGTCGTCAAAGTGTGTGCCATTCGCCATTTGAGAGTGGCGTTACCGTGCATTCGGGTGGGCACGGCAGGATTGGTGACCCGCGCGTGTTCTAGTGGCATGCTTTAAGGTGTTTTAGTATGGTGTACGCTCACGTTTCGTGCGTGTGTGGACGGGCAGGTGGACGTGCGGGTATGAACTGGCCGAAAGTGTACCAATATGTGGGTGTATTTCATTTTGCATTCTACAAATTGGCTTTTTCTACAAAAAAGTATGTTTGGGTTATAACCCCTCCTCATTTATTTTTGATTCGCTGCAAACCTGTCATAGCGTTGCTGGAGCGGGTGTTGTTCAATAAAATCATAAATACAAACAAATCAGGAAGTCGACCTCCAGAATTCAGCTTACAACAGCAGTTTTAATCGCTTTCACTGGTAGCATGACGCATTATTGCATTTCTGGGATGCCCTGAAATGGTAACACCACTTAACTGCCCTGACATTTTTTCTAAGAGCTTACAATATCTTTTGTGCGTTCGAAAGGTAACATAAAATTACTGAATTTTAACCAGCGCAGAGATATAAATGCAACCGTTCTAAAAGGTCTTTTGTGCGCATCTTTAGTTAAATGAAATTTTAGTGACTCTGAAGGCACGTTTCATGGCTTTCGTAGCAAGTGAACTTGCGAATTAAATTGATAACGTACGTAGTACAATCAACATCTAATTGTTTAGACTTGCAAAGTTGCAAGCAGGCTTACAGCGTGTAAACAAAGCTTCTGGGACCTCACAGTGAATACAGATTTTCTGTCACGGGTGCACTGTTGACCATTGGCGTTCCTTTTAAAATCTAACAGGTGCCTAGAACAGCGAGATGTATTTGCATTCTTGCGTAATGTCGCTCACGAACCATAAAGACGGCAAATGAAGTTGCTCTGTTGCAGGTTCCCTTTTTATTTCTCGTTACGAAACAACGCAGCGTGTTCCCGGTAATTACTTTGTGTTGCAAGCTGAACCTCGCTTTCGTCTTGGCCTTTAATTATTGAGGATTGCCTAAAAAAGCACAATAAAAGTTTTCTGTGCCTTTTTTTTTTTGGGGAGGGGGCTGGGGGAGGGGGGGGGGTTCTGCCAACGTTCCAAGCGCACCGAGATGAGGACGCATTTAACGTGAAACGTCACACGTTGGTTATCAGTATTACTTGCAATTGAAAGTATACGCTAGGCGTCGTGTTCCGCAGTAATGAAAGCGCAGTACTTCAACAAGTAGACGCCAGTATTTTCAAAACTGATTACCCCCGCCCCCCAACCTTTTAGCCCGAGATTGTCCAGGAATTGTCGCTCGCCTTTTTAAAAATTGTATTGAAAGCGAGCCTATATGGAAAAAAAAATACTCCGCGAATCACGGCACACACCCTCCATACATGTGGGCAACAACGTGAAATATATTACGCGATTTTTTTCTCCTCCTTTAAACTTAGGTCCACCTAAAGAGGTTAAGATGTGACCATCCTGAGTGAAACTTATTCCTGGACACGGTGATTCATGTCGGGATTTGACAATGAAAATAGCACACGAAATGCCACAGGACAGGTGCAAACTCACAACTGCATAATATAACCGAGAAATCCCATAGAAATACTCATGCGCATCCACAGAAATGTATTTTAAATTATAAGTAAAATTAACAACACGGTACAAGCAACGACTGTCCAAAAATGGTATTTCTTTTCGAAAGGGTTCGGAGAAAATTCAATCACATAGGCGCTTGCGGATGTAGAATATGTCTCCGGTAATGCATGTGACAGCGCACGGGTCGTGTGCAGTGAATTGTTTTTGTTTGTTTCTCCTTTCTATAACGACACAGCGCAATTTTACAACGGTGTGGAAAATGCACGGGTATGCACAGGTCTTGTTGCTTCTTACCCATTTCGTGTATAAACTTCTATCTTTTAAATAACCACCACACCACCTTCAAAAAGCACCCTTTGACATTCCTGAAATGGCAGACGACTGCACTCATCAATAAGAAAAGTACGATGTGTCGAAGCAATGTTTATAACACGCTTCACACGTACAACACGTTTCACCACGGCGAAGATGTTTCGTGAAATTAAACCAGCTCATTAACCCGCAACGGCCGCTGATTATTGCGTCTCTAGAGGAAATGTGCAAGCAGAGGTAACTATTTCATTGCTTAAAGCTAAACAAGTACACATATTGTTTGGTTTATCGTGTGCAGCACGAGTCTTGCGCTGCGCGCAACGTGGACGAGCAGACGACGCTAGAGCGCCATCCACACTAGGAGCGGTTCGTCCCGCCGCCGCCAGGGGCCGGCTGTGTTCGATCTCGGGGCGAATAGTTTTCACGTGTGCCCTCAGCAAGTCAGCACTCCTCGCCTTCAGCTCCAAAACCCGTGGGCGACTCTCAGTTCTCCCACCACACACTGCGCCAGCAATCGATTTTACGCCCATTATTAAACTGCACACTCGTGGTGTACTCGGAGCCCAATTCTATCAACTCGGATCTGGCACCACAGTCATTTTCAGCTGCCAGCTGATGTCACTCAACTCCCCCATTTAATCGAAGGCAAACGCTCCTGCTCTGCGAGGAGCACAAGACAGGTCATCCTGCAGTGGCTCCTGCCCAGCGTGACGTCATTATGACGCCATAGTGACGTAATAATAAAATTTGCAAATATTTCCCCTACACAAAATGCATATTTTTTTATTTAATTAAAATACAATGCTATTTAAATGCTTGAAGCTTTCTAAGCAAGCCATTTGTGCCGCTGCGGCAGCAGCCAGCGCAGCCGTCTCCCATATGCGAAAATGCAACGAAGCCCAGAGTTTATCAGGTCGACAACGTAGTTAAGGTGGAGTTCAGAAGCGCTATCTGAAAACTTGAGAGCGTTGCGCGTGTTTAAAGGGGCCCTGAGATGGATTTCAAAGTGTTTTTGTTTGTGTCAGAAAACTACTCTATAGTTCTTGTAGAAACAAGTCCAAAAATACTAAGCATATTCGCTCACGCTAACAAAAGTTATTACCCCGACGAGACAGAACTATTTGTTGGCTCGGCGGCTTGCGATGACGACATAGTCCGACCTCGTCCGAGGCGAAGCACTCATTTCATGGTTGGCCGCCGAAATGTCCGCGATTTTTGACGGCAGCCGTAGTTGGTTTACAGCGTCGTCGTGCATGGTTATATACTTCAGCGAGTGGGTCGCACATGAGACGACGATGCCCTCCTTTTTTTTTTATCTAAGCTACCTTTTCAGTATTTACGGACCTTGAGCAGGAGGTACTGGTGATTGCGGAAGTCGACCTTGCATGCGCGAGAGTTTCCGTTAACGGTAACTTATCTTTACCGTCGCTACATAACGATACAGCGGCTAGAATTTCTAGCGACTGTAACAGCGAGCTCCCTGCGCCTGGAAATGTACGCTCGCGTCTCGATTAGATAACCGTAAAGTTCCCAGAGAACGCCTTCCCCCGAAACATCGCCCACCTCCTTTTACGGGTGAAATATTCAATTTACTGAAAGACGCGCCCACCCCGTAAAATCGATGGCTTTAGCGCCGATGGGTGAACAAAACAAACCCGAATCATCTCTTCATGTGTAGATGCGGTCACTTATTCGTCCTTTTCGCGCTTGACCCGGAAGCGATCGCCAGTCTCGAATTTTTTCTTGACATCTCCGCAGTTTTGGTTGGCGGTGCGGCCACCTTTTCGTAGTTTTTCGCACCTGACCCGAAAGTTCGCCCATCTCGTATTTTTCACTTGATATCACTGTCCTTATATAAATTTGGGTGGGCGTTCTTCCGGAACTTTACGGCACAGCAAATGCGCTGCGCTCGGCACTTCATGCAAGCAATCTTAGTTGACGTTTACTACATTCTTGCTAAATGGTGATCAGGAGCACGATAAATGACAATTTTTTTCAGAGTGAGCGAGCAAAATCTCCGCCCCTACTCCAGCCTCCCACGCTTCCAATGGTTCAGATGCCTTTATGAACTAGCATAGCTTTTTTATGCTTTTAAAATCGTGTTGGGCAAGGTAATATAGGTAACTGCGGAATCATTTTTATATCGAAATATTTTGCGGAGTCGTGAATTCTGGTTAATGCAATACTTAGTCCTAATTGTTCCAAGCTCTACAGCAGAAGTATACGGCTCTTTTAAAAGAAAATTATTGTATTGTGAGAGTTCAATCTAAAACGCCCAAGATTCAAGCTAAAGCGAACAGTTCTGGGCAACAAACTTTTGTGTCATTTGCTTTGAGACAAATTCGCCAGATGTCGCTACTTGGCAGAGCCGGTAAGTCTGAAGGCAGAAACCGCAGAGTGCAATCCTTTCGTTTTCAGCGGCAAACGGCTACTCTTGCTTCATTTAACACGGGAAACGGTAAAGCGCGCTAAGGACACTAGGCAACAGGTTCATTCAGAAGGCCGGTACAGCAAACCACACTTTCCTGCGATCATGACTTGATGCAATGAAATGAAACTCTTTGACAGGAGTTGTCGTTACGGGATGCGCATGCTCTTCCCCTTGTCGCGACCGGCGCAGAGAATCAGCTGCGACAGCGTTTGGGCTTGAACTGATTTATTCAGCCCGCGTGGGCGCACTTGAGCATGCGGTTCGTGATCACGAGCAGTGCCCGGCGTCGTCCAAGCGCTGCGTGCGGAGCTCCGCCGTCGGCGCCGTCGGCTTGGTCGTCGGCGCGGCGCTCTCTTGGCGTGCCGTTCCTTACCACCTCATAACTGAAACAACGTCCAGGCTACGCTCCAAACACAGATGGTGCAAAGAATCATTTCGGGTACAGCGTCCAAGAAAGCAAATGCAAAGAAAACTCACACGGAGCGCTGAGCGATCACGCTGCAAGCGTCGTTGCTCCTGTGCTCACTGTATCCTTCCGCCGAGAACGGAGGAGCGTCAAGCCCGGTTTGGCCCGGTGTGTAAGTGCCTTACACTCCGGTATAAAACAAATATTTGCGACTGTGTAAACGCACACACACACACAAAAGATGTTTTTCGTAGCTTTGTGATGTTTTTACGCTTGTAAAAAATTGATTAAATCAAGAGCGCACTGTTACGTCACGATTAGTTCAAGAAATAGCCGTTGTGCTCCGATACCATCGACCCCCCCAAAAACACCCATCTCAGGGGCCCTTAAGGACCGCGTAGGGACCAAGCCAGCCTTTCCAGATGGAAGCAAAATAACCGTTCTCAAGTAATGTTGACCTGTGACCGTCTGATCTGGCACGTGGACGCGGATGGAACCTACTTACAATTTAGGCGCACATGATGTACATTGCTCAGCCGAATGGACCCGTTCGTACAACCTAAGTCCCACGCAAGAAAAGACATACTCGTTGCCTGGTGGTCAGGCTGCACCAAATGCATGCGTGTGAATGGAATGTGTGGGCGTAATTCTGTAAACTTGCTGAGGCACGTCTACACGGCGGAATCTACAATAGACAGTTTCTACCACAGCAAGTTCGGAATGCTTATATCACGGTCTGCATTCTCGAAATGAAGACATCTTTGCAGTGCCAAAAGATCGCGGCAACTGAATTTTTGAACTATCAGCCCACTTACCTAAGGTTCGCATAGTTGCTGTAGCGGCTAAACAATGTTTTCAAGATAGTCAACTGTGACCTTTCACTTTTTTTTTCAAGAAAGATACACATCTGCCTTTGATATCTGTCCCAAATCACAAAAAAGAATGACTATATTGTGCCAAAATCGGCTAGCTAGACCCAACTAATCGATCCAAGCACGTGGAATGTCTCGCATAAAAATCGAGCAAAAACCTATCCTTTGGACCTTCCTTTAATAAATACTTAACAGACTCACTACTTCGCCTATTGCATTGCATTTGGTGTGTGGGCTACTGGTTCACACCTACAGAGTCTTACAGTTGCGTTAGAGTGCCAGGCCTGCTGTCAAATTGTTTCGGAGGCTTGTACTGCCCGGCCTTGTACCATCGTTGATTTTTTTTGTATTTGTGTTTGCCGTGGGAAATCCTAATGAATCTTTACCAGTCGGTCGTTCTGCTGGCAACCGAGAATTTGTTTAGTGACTACTGTTGTGACCACTGTAGAGTAGGCAGGCTCTTGAAGGGGTCAGGGTCACGAAGAAATAGAAACAAGCTTGGTTTAATAAAAACCTGCTTTGCCCGATAGCAAATCGCTAATAAAATCGGAATACCATCGTCAAGGACAAATACATTTTTTTCAGTCTTTCATACCCAGGACTTCAGTCGAATGGAACCATCTTCCTGCATCAACCGCTGCCATTGTTGATCATGAATCATTCAAAATAGCCTTAGCTAACATTGTATAATATGTTCATTTGTATTTTGTTTTGTCACGCCTTACGCCTTAGCTAAAATTGTATACTAAGAAGCCAACCTGATATATTCGTTTATACCTTATAATGCATTAGCTACAATTGTATATTTAGAAGCCATTGTTATAACCTTTTTACTTCTTTTTACTCCTTTTGTCATTCCTTTTTGTGTATTTAACCACTCCCCTCTCTAATGCCTTATGGCCCTGAGGGTACTGTAAATAAATAAATAAATAAATTTTATTTCAAACTTCCAATAATTCACTTATTAGAAAAAAAGCGAGCCAATCCACCCAGTTGATGTGGTCGGAAAGCGACGCCGTAAACGACACCCACAGCAATTACCCATGCCACGTCACTTGAATTCACACACGTGAGTCTACAAAGAGTGAAACCAGAAGCAGAGTGAAATTTATAACATTAGATAAAGCTCAAGCCTGGTGTTAGACGATCTCACTTCTCCGTTTCTACCGCCACCGCCGGAGGCGACGAGATCGGCGGCAGAGACCGCGGCAGTGCATTGCCATATGTTGGTGTGAGCTTCCTTTAATTTTTACTAAGTGCCTAAGCCGTTGTGCTGCTGAGCACGAGGAGCACGGGACGAGAGGAAAAAGCTTCGCTTTAAAAACACGTAAACAAGTGGGAACTCCACAGCCACTTTCCGGCTCATTTCAAGGGACATACACAGTGCACGCACCAAGAAGATGGAAGGGTGTCTTCGGTCTCCCCACACATGGGCTGGGTACGACCAACTACACTAGATCTCCTCTTCCGGAAGATTAGCAGGGAATACAACCGAAAACCGGGCAGTTTCTTGCACCCTTTTTATTAATTTTGAGTGGACTAGATTGCAGTTTTCAAATTTGTTTTACACCCACGATACGTTCTGTGCACAAAGAACCCTTCTGAAGATCAAGTGTCTCTAGCATCAAATGCATGATGTTCAGTGCTTAAACCGATTTTCCGGAACAAATCAGTGCAGCTGCAGTGGGAGCCATGTCACTATAATAAAATCTCTCACAAATATTTCTCCGACTGAAAAGGAAGCCGAAAGGGTGAGACCGATGGTAATCCCTTATATCCCATTGCCCAGAACGTGGCAGGGTAGTGTCGACCTTGTTTTGCCCTCCTCACAATGGCACATAAATGACGCTACCACAAATCAGCACCAGATTCCTTAAAGGGACACTGAAGTGATATGTAAACATTGCGAGATTACTAGCGCAAATTGTAGTCCGGAGTCCCCAGGCCATGTTTCGACCACTCTAGGCGCGTTTACGCGATTTTATTTAGTAGAAAAACTAATTCGAAAACGCTGTCCTCCTCTCTTTACGCTCGCCCATTTTCTGTGGCGTTTTCGTGTGACGTCAGGAGGGGATGAGCTGGCAATTGGCTGCGCCACGGCTGCGCTACTGCACGGCTCCCCGGCCGACAGAGCCAGTCGGCCCAGCGTTCCGTCCGCCGGCCGCCGGCGGGTCGTCGCAATCAAGGAGGTTAAAAAAAAATTGCTTGGTCGCAATTCGTTCGCTTAGTTGAAACGAAGCCAGGACACGTTTGTGAATGGAAGAATGTGCCTTTCTTTACTTGGTTTCTTTGTACACTGTATCTAGCTCCAAGTCAAAGTCGCTTCACACAAGCGCTGCACATGCGACGCTTCGCTGACTGGTACGCTAGTAGGAAAATATAAGGCCTCTTGAAGGCGGGAGAAGAGTCAGCGAAGTCAATATAGGTACTAAGCAAATAAAATCAACTGATATTTTTACCGTACAGCGTAAAAATAGGGCGCGGGAAGCACTTTTTTGCGCTGGGCGAACAAGCACAGCGGTCAGCAGCACGACTACGCATCTGCGAACGCTGTTCCGTCTACGAAATGCAATTGCTAGACGTGAGCTACTGTGGAAACTCGGGCGACGCTTACTGCACGATCGCAGTACAACAAATAGTCACCTAAGCGGCTTGAAATGCCAAAACTAAATAAAAGTGTAAACCGGTTGTACAATATATACCCTATATTAGCAAGGCATTCGCGACACTTCGTCCAAAAGGCACAATGGGCAATTGCCGCCCTCGACGGGGATGAGGCAGACTCCGAGCTACGCGACGCACTGGATCGGGGAACGCGAGCACTCATGGATTTCAAGTCACAACAGCAGAGGAGATGGGACGCAATTTGAGGGCTAGCCCCGGGTAACGCTGGTGCCCAGTTATACCAAGAAATGGCTTTACCCAAGAGCTCTATTTTCCCCCTTCCCTCTATCCCGTTCACTTCAAACTTTGTGCAATGACACAGTAGCCCTGTTGGCAATCTCTCTTGCTTAAGTTTCACAAACGCTCTGTGACTTCGCGGGCAATACTCCCCGATTGGCTTACAGTTACTTGGCAAAGCATTCTGACCCTCTCCTCGCATGATAGCCGATCGCCTCATTTTTATGTTTAAGTGAATCCATGTTCTGATGTGCTCGGAAACCACTGTAATCACTGCATACGGCTCTGTATATATTTGTAAATAAAGTTATTGTTACAAAAAAAAAACCGCTCCGTGGCCTAGCGGTCTAGGGCGCTAGGAATTCACCGCAAATGTTTTGCGAGTCACGAGTTCGAATTCCCGCGGGTACGTGCCTTTTTTTTTTGTAAGTAAGTTTTTTTGTTTTCCGCCGATGTTTTCTATATTGAGTTAACCTTTTTTTGGGCCGCAACGTTCATGGCTACACGAACTAGTTCACAAAACGCGCGCAGGCTGGCACTGGCGCGCTAGCGAGTTCTCGTTGGCGTGCTGTTGCCATAAGCACCGACTGCTTGCAGGCAGTGGGCACAGGCCAGAATAAACAGACCCTTTGCCTGGTGCGAACACGCTTTTTACGATACAGGCATGAGGGAGGCAAGCTCTAAATATGGGGGAAAAGCGCATGACATTTGGGCGTCTGCGGGTACGCGGAGGGCGTTCATGCACTGCGTAGGTCTCGGCTAGTAAATGCTACGACTACAAGCCGTCCTGGGAGGCTTATCATGTGCATTTTACAGCCGACAACATGGCAGAAGCGCGGTACGATGATTACTGAGATATTGAGAAAGCCCATCCAACAAAGCCATTGGTTATGTTTTACAGAACCGAAACCGAAACTTGTGTGATTGCTAACCTTGGGCATCGTCCAATCACGGCGCCCCTCCTCCCAACGTCACAGCCTTAGTTGGTGCGGCCGCCGCAAACCGCGCATGGTAGTTTTTCTTCTTTCGCGCTTTGTAAAATAATTACCGATTTGTCAACCGGATAAACGATGAAAAGTGTGCTAATTTGAGCCAGTCTACGCAGTGCAAGCAAAAACGGGAGCTTGACAAATTCACTTCAGTGTCCCTTTAAAGTGTAAGCTACGTGCTTCAGGGCATAGCTGCTGCACTGGCATGATTTTAACGTCTCGCTGCTATGTTAAATGCTATGTTGGCCAGGCTTCATCCCTCCGTGCAAAGGAATTAATTCAAGACGACCAGAGGGCACCCTGTTGTATGTTCAGAGGAAGCTGTACAGACAGGGATAGGAAGGGTGCACTTGGCCGACCATGGTGCATACATGCCATCCAGCATATGAAAAACCATGGGTTCTGCGCAGGCTAAAAAATAAACGCCAAAGAAAAATCTTAAAATGTACCCGGGACAGAAACGTATGTACGGTTTGTGTCCATGCTTATCAGGAGAGAGCACACAGCAAATTTAATGGGCACGCAAAGCTCAAGACTGTCCTGCGGCAAGTTTATTCAAAAAAGACGCAATAAACGTTGAAAAATATCCAAATTTCAAACTACACGGTCGTAATGTGGCTAGGAATGATTTAATATGAACGCCCAGTATAAACACACTTATTACTGCGACAACTTTACTTTAGGACTCAAGTGATTTGATTAAACGCAACTAGCTGGAGGCCGAACTGCGATCACCCAGTCATTACGGTGGATTAGGTTGGTCGCTGTTTGTCGCACAAGCAAGGTTCTGTGATATAGAGAAATTGCTAGGAAGTGACTGGAGTTTTCACTGCTATAGATGTTTTCTCTAAAACCACAATTATTTGTTTGAAGTTTGCAATAAAATTGGTGCTACTTGTTACTGCGGCAAAGCAGTCCTTCTGAGCAAATACGTTTCTGTCTATCCTCCATCATTATTGCAAACTTCGCCTTACCCTTCTTCAAACCCCACCTCGACTAAACAAGGAAGAAACATTATTAGACCTACCGACCAGGCCGAACTGCACCAGACCAACCGACCGACCGACCGACGGGACTGGACTGGACTCGACTGGACAGGACTGGACTGGAGTGGACAGACAGACAGACAGACAGACAAACAGACAGACAGACAGACAGACAGACAGACAGACAGACAGACAGACAGACAGACAGACAGACAGACAGACAGACAGACACAGACCAAAATTTTGCCGTTTAGAGCGCAACAAAGGCTTTAAAAAGAATGTGTAATCATGCTTCTACGCCTGCACACACCAGTATTGCTCGCTATCATCAGCACGGGCATTCAGGCTACCATGATGTTTTTATCACACGGAAACAGTCCCGACCCCGGGAGTCATTTTTCAGAAAACCTGAAATGTTGAAAATAGTCGCAACTGAACACCAAGTTTCAGTTTATTATTGTTCTCCTAATTGTTTTAAGTACCCGATTGACAATTTCCTGAAGATAAAATTTAGCACTCCAAAAACACATTACCAGGATTTAACCCACTACCGCATATTGACTGCTGACACGACGATGTTTTAACGTCGTCTGCAGTGCAGCAATATTTGTGCGCACATTCAGGTTGGCAGAGGCGTTCATTCCACGTTGATAAAATATCCCGCAAAGCGTTGGCGCCTTCCAGGACTGTCAAATAACTGTTTTCACACCACAAGTAAAATGACAAGAGACATTCTAAACTGTGATCTTAAATAACACGTCTGTGCGGGTGCAGACCAAGTAAAGCGTGTTGCCTATCCATTTAGGGATTCCAGGATCAAGTTACGTATTATGACAAGCTAATTTCCAAACAGACACCGGTGATAAAAACCAGGTTGACGGAATATACACACGGGTGCTTGCAAAAACGGCTCGTCCATTTCCTCGCGCCAGTTGAGAAAGACGGGTTTTCTGGTTCAAAACCGCTATAGAACTTGTATTAAACTTCACAACATAGTGTCGCGAAAATTGGCATTCCCGTAAAAAAGCTACTACACAATAAAAATTCACTGAGTAACACAAGGTCCTCGGGGTCCTTAAGGTCCTCAGCGTACTTCAAAAGTCGGATGGGGTACTGACACGAAAGGTCAGCGAAGCAAGAGAAAAAAAAACGTGCCAAGAGCACGATCGTCCAAAAATGTCCTGCCGGGTAATCAGTAGGATGGTCAAGGAGGGGATCCTGTGCCTTCGGTTCGAAGTTCTCTGCTCTCTAAACTCTTTCCAATGGGCCCTAGGTTAGATGTTGAAACAAGACAAGGCAGAGGTGCCTTGACGGTTACCTGTATAACGACTGTACCTGCAACCACAACACAGAGTATAGGCTAAATGCCCAAGAATACAGACAGATTCCTGTCACCGCTTCTACTTAGAAGCGCATGACCACCAGCGCTGGCAGTTGGCACTTGTGTAGTCCATCGATGCAGGACGAAACACCCCATCGTGAGATTAGACGAGCTCGATTTTTCACTGAAGCAGACTGGGAGGCCCATTCGCGCTAGGAGTGTTGCAGGAAGCGCCGCAGCAGAGGCACCAACTTGCACTTGTCTGAGCGCCAGTTGGGAACAACGTCGCGGTCCGGGCTGTTAGTGATAAAGACACCCTTGGAGTCTCCGAATTCCGCCCACGGAGCCTTCCTGCAGGGGATAATTCGTGAGTAATTTATGTGTCCCGCCTATGGAAGATACAAAAAAGGCTGCCAGTAAAAAAAGGTGATCTATATTCGTCCCAATTACGGAAGTGATCTACCTATATTCTGTGGCTTTTTGGGGGTGAAATATAGCATGAGCAGAAAGGCTACTCGAAAGCTCTCTCCCCCGGTGGCTGTACGCGTCAAAGAGCTTCTGACAAGTGCGAAAAAATTGGTCAGTGCCGATATCCCTAAACATTGTTCCAAATCCTCGTTCTCGCCTAATTCGCTTCTGGGGCTTCCTCACAAAGAACAGCAGTGCATGCGTCCTCCCTTTTTCTTGTTATTATTGTATTCAAATACATGATCGCACCTCTTGCTCCTGTTTAGTAAGCTTTGCTGGTCACTCTTGCAAACTGCAGGAGATGGGTTTTAAGAAATATAAAACACACTGCGGGCAATCGTAATGCAGCGGGAGACTAAGTAGGACGTCGATAAAGGCATTCCTTACCCGCTTTTTGCGAAGGTGATCGTATAACGTAAAGTGTTCAAAGGATGGAGAGGTTCGCCCTCGACGTTCGCATAAAAGAAGACGTTCGCCTTCTGTTTCGTAAACGCCGACGCCATATCCCTTAGTGGACAGTAAAAGATGATGTCGGCGAGCAATTCGACGAAACCATCCCGGTTCGCGTATCTGACCTCTTCCCGCACGCTTTCTGGTAACCTGTCGTAGGCCCCTGTATGGTTCCTCGCCGTGAAGAAGTTCACCAACTTGTCAAAGAGTGCTTTCGCGTCGGTATCCTCCGGCTTGTAGTCCACAAGTTTTCGAGCGTCGTTCAAGGTGTAACCGCACATGACGTCTACGTTTTCCATGAACCTCGAGGATTCCTTGTTCCACGGGGAACTGCTCTCAGTCCCGCCTTCCAAGCCAGCTGTCAAGACCGGCACGAACCTCATCCTCATTCCCAGGCTCGCTTCAAGCAATGCGGGAGCGCTGACATTCCTGAGGCATCTCACTACTTCCGTCATGTTCGCCTTCACCGTCTTTGTGCAGCTGGGCAGGCGTGACGCCAGGGCGCGGACGTTTTGCTCGCTGTTCAGGGGCACCATCGAACCGGCCACCATGCCGTGCAAGATTAGTCGCTTGAAGAAGTATCTTTCGCCACGATGAGGTGCCACGTCCGGCAGCGACAACGGAAGGCCAGCGGAGCCTATCCCGAGAGCTACCAAGGCGTGCGCGTCGCCGTAAAAAACACCTACGTGATTCCGAATCCAGCTAAGGGCTTCGGTGATGTCGTGGAAACCAACGTTTGTCGAGGCATTTTGAGCATCCGGAGCGTGCAAAAAGCCGAATACGCCCAGCCTAAAACTTATGGCCACAACGACCATGTCTCCATCAGCCGCAATGTCCCTGCAGACGGCGTCGTAGTCCGCAACGCGTCCGGTCTGGAACCAGTCCGAGGCGGCTACTACCACGACCGGCCGGAGCTCATCGGTCATGCGGCAGATGAAGGGCGCCCAGACGGACACCGTCAGGCACTCCTCGGACGCCAGTCTCGGAGGGTTGGCCGGCGACTGGAAGCACTCGGGCCCATGCCGGTAGGCGTGGATCGTCCCCTTCACGCGCCGAGACATTGCCTTAAAGGCACACTGAAGTGATTTGAAACATTGCGGGATTTCTAACGCAAATTGTAGTCTGGCGTCCATAGGCCATGTTTCGACCATTCTGAGCGGGTTTACGCGAAGTTATTTAGTAGAAAAATCAATTCGAAAATTCTGTCCTCCTCTCTGCATCCTCGCCCATTTTCTGTGGCGTTTTCGTGTAACGTCAGGAGGAGATGGCTTGACCATTGACTGAGCTACTGCACGGCTTGCCGAACTTCCGGCAGAGTCAGTCGGCTCCGCGTTTAGTCCACCGGCCGCCGACCTGTCGTCGCGATTCGTTCGCTCAGTTAAAACGAAGTCATGACACGTTTGTGAATGTAAAAATGTGCCTTTCTTCACCTTGTTAGTTTGTACACTGTATCAAGCTCCAAGTCAAGGTCGCTCCACACAAGCGCTGGCCAAGCGCACATGCGACGCTTCGCTGACTGGTACGCTTGTAGGAAAATCTAAGGCCAATTGAATGCGGGAGAAGAGTCAGCAAAGTCAATATAGGTACTAAAAAAATAAAATCAACTAATACTTTTACTGTACAGCGTAAAACTAGGGAGCACAAAGCACTCTTTTGCGCTGGGACAACAAGCACAGCGGTCAGCAGCACGACCATACATCTGCGAACGCTTTCCCGTCTAAGAAATGCAATTGCTAGCCATGACATACCGTAGAAATTTGCGGGACGCTTACTGCACGAGCGCTATACAACAAATAGTCACCTAGGCTGCTTAAAATTCTAAAACTAAATAAAAGTGTAAACTGGTTATACTTTACATACCTTATATTTACAACGCTGGCCGCGCTCGCCTGTGGCCGAGTGGTCTGGAGTGCTAGAATTATTTTGCAAGTCATAAGTCCGAATCCCCGAGGATACATTGTTATTATTGTGTTTTTGCAAGTCACGCGTCCTGATCCCCGAGGGTACATTGTTTTTATTGTGTTTTTTTGACAGTTCACTTTCGCTTTCTCGGCCGATGTTTTCTATAGACAAGAATTTCCACTGCGCAGTGGGCGCCGTCATTTTTTAACGACCGTTGCGCCATCTGGCGGAAATTTTCCTGGGGACTGCGTTCAGACGCCGCCGCAGTCACACGCTGTTGTTCCGTGCTGTGCGTGGATGTCAGACGTCCCAGCCGCATCAAAAATCGGTAAGTGTCATTTATTCGGTATGTCAGCAGCGCGAAGTTTAACAGAACGTTCAAAGCGTCCGAGAGCTGTCAGGTTTGCCTACAAATTCTGTTCTCAACCCGCTAAAGCGGCGTGCCACCCAACGCACGCTTTGTCCTCACGGGGGTTGCCTGTGAGGCTACGTTTCGCCGCGCCAGCAGGACGCCCGACTTTTTATCACCAATTGATGTTTGTTTTCCTAATTCTGGGCAGGTTGTCGTCACTGCCTTTACTTTCGATGTAAAGAATTTACTCGCCCGGGCGTCCCTACACCGTTGTTCGCTGCAACAACAATCAGCGTAGGAGCGCAAAGTGCTCATACAAGAAACGTGCGAAGTGCGGAGTCCATTCGCCGCACAAATTTCCTGCGTCCCTTGAGTGCTGCCTCGAATGAGTCCTCACGCTGAATCGGAAAGATTTCGAACCTAGCAAATTTTCGAGGGCAAGTAGCTGTTGGCGGTTCCCACCCGCCGCTGAAACGCAAAAGTTCTTTTGAGCGAGCAAACCGCCGTGAAATCTTGGCGTACCCAATACGTTGCTTCTGTGTTTGTAGCAGGAAATAGTGTTATGCAGCGGCAAATTTGTCTCCTGCGAATGCCCCTACACACGCTCAGAAGTCAGTGGTTTGGTACATTCAGTGAATGCCTCTGATAGTGCGGTAGGGCAAATTTATAAGCATGGCCTCCTGCTGACGGTGCGCGAACGTGAGTCGGTTCTCAAACCCGGTTATGATATATTCGATTTGCCTGCGCGCAGGTCGTAGATGTTACATGCACATAAAAAAATTCCCCGCATTTCCCCGAGGGGAAGAATGTGAAAGTGTGAATGCACGAGTTGAATTTGCGCGGTTCGGTAATGCTCGCGAAAGAGAGATCACACACACACACACACACAACTACAAAGAAAGAAAGATGCATTTATTCACAGACACCTATTTGTGTTGTCGTTGTACTTGATTGCTAGAGCGGATCTCAGCTTTGAAATTTCGTGTCAGTACTCCTTTAAGCAGGTGCATTAGCCCTTCTCACGCCCGATTCTTGGCCAATACCCCACGTGGGTATGTGCCATGTCAGCGGCCAGGCAGCGCGCGCCCATCTCCCCCCGTTGCCAAGGAAGACGAGGAGATTCCTGGCCAATCCCCCACGTGGGTATGTGCTATGTCAGCGGCCAGGCTGCGCGCGCCCATCTCCACGTTCGCGGACATCGCCGGTGGACGCAGGTTCAGGGTCGCTTAAGAAGTGCATTGCACTTAAAAGTAAAATATGTTTTAACAGTATCTGCCGCAGCATAACATGCTTATATAAATTTGCCCTACCGCGCGATCAGAGGCATTCGCTGAATGTACCAAACCACTGACTTCTGAGCCTGCGTAGCAGGCATTCGCAGGAGGCATATTTGCCGCCGTAGAAGACTATTTCCTGCTACAAACGCAGGAGAAACGTATTGGGTACGCCAAGATTTCACAGCCGTTTGCTTGCTCAAAAGAACTTTTGCGTTTCAGCGGAGGGTGGGAACCGCCAACAGCAATTTAATTACTGACACCACAAGCGGGCGTGCTCCGCCACCGCGACGCTACTATTTCGCTTCCGGTTAGCTTTTTTCGCGTACCCGTGCTACAGCATATATGTGTCGGGTTGATTTTTGTTTGCTTCCCGTCAATAAAATTACCACAGAATGACTCCAGAGCACAGAGATGTGCGATAAGAATTGAGCATGAGGGTGAATAAACAGCGCTTCCAAAATCAGGGTACGACCGTACTTGCCCTCGCAAATTTGCTAGGTTCGAAATATTTCCGGTTCAGCGTGACGACTCATTCGCGGCGGCACTCAAGGGACGCAGGAAATTTGTGCACATCGTGCACTCCGCACATGCAGACACTTCTTTTGTCGTGGTGCACTTCGCGCGTTTCTTGTATGGGCACTTTACACTTACGCTGATTGTTGTTGCAGCCAACAACGGCGTAGAGACGCCCAGATGAGTAGATTTTTTACATCGTAAGTAAAGGCAATGACGGCAACCTGCCCAGAATTCAGAAAACAAACATCAATTGGTGATAAAAAGTCGGGCGTCCTGCTGACGCGGCGAAACGTAGCCTCACAGGGAACACCCGTGAGGACAAAACGTGCGTAGGGTGGCACGCCGCCTTTGCGGGTTTAGAACAGAATTTATGGGCAAACCTGACAGCTCTCGGACGCTTTGAACGTTCTCTTTAAAGCACTGTTAAACTTCGCGCTGCTGACATACCGAATAAATGACACTTACCGATTTTTGATGCCGCTGGGACGTCTGATATCCACGCACAGCACGGAACAACAGCGTGTGACTGCGGCGGCGTCTGCTCGCAACGCAGTCACCAAGAAATGCCCACCAGATGGCGCACCGGTTGCCGCAAAATGGCCGACTCGGCGAAATTTTGGTCTATACTGAGTTCACAATTTTTGGGCCGTAACGTCCACTGCTCCGGGAACTAGTACACAGAAAACGCGCAGGCTGACACTGACGCGCTAGCGATTTCTCGTTGGCGTGCTGCTGCCATAAGCCCCGACAGCTTGCGGGCAGTGGGCACAAACCAGAATCAACAGACCCTTGGCCTGGTGCGAACACGCTATTTACGATGCAGGCATGGGTGAGGCAAGCTACAAATATGGGGGGGAAAGCGCATGGCATTTGAGCGTCTGCGGTGACGCTGAGGGCGTTCATCCACTGCGTAGGCCTCGTATAGTGATTGCTACAATTCCAAGCCGTCCTGGGAGGCTTATATTAGGCATTTTACAGCCGACATGCCGGAAGCGCGGTACGAAGATTACTGAGATATCGAGAATGCCCATCCAACGCGATGCCGTCGGATGTCAAGCATGTTGTTTTACAGAAACGAAACCGAAACTTGTTTGAATGCTAACCTTGTACATCGTCAAATTAAGGTGCATCTCCTCCTGTCGTCACAGTCTTCAGTAGGAGCGGCCGCCGGAAACCGCGCTTAGTAGATTTTCTTCTTTCGAGCTTTTTAAAATAATTACCGACTTATCAGCCAGATAAACGATGAAAAGTGTGTTAATTTGAGCCAGTCTACACAGTGCAAGCAAAACCGGAAGCTTGACAAATTCACTTCAGTGTCCCTTTAACACCCATGCACCACGATTTAAATATATATTCGGTTGATTTCATCTATACAACTGATGTACACGCAGACAGATTTTTTACGCTTAAACGGTAGATGATTATGGCTGCACCTTTACTATGATAAATGACGTCACGAAGCACAAATAGTGCGTTAAACAAAGACTATCTGCGCGAGTATACGAAATTGTACAGGACTTCAGAGCCAGCAGTTTAACAATGCGTTGTGCGTTTCTGGGTGCATTTCGCTAATTGAGTTTGTGGTTCGCTCTGTATTGTTACAAGTTCCAGTCCCGTAATAATTAGGAATACTCACCCGGACTAGTCTGTCATACGAATTTAGATCTACGTAGCGAGGGGCGTTCGCAAAAAAGGAACATGTCGATTAATCAATATCAAATGTGCTCACAAAAAACTGTACCTTTAAAGGTTAGGTGCTATTACGATATATCTAGAATTCGGGTAGCGGGGAATGCGGGCTTCCGTGAATTCCTTCTGCGACTCAGGTGCAGTCTCAGAATTTGAACTGCCAGAAACATCGGTAGGGAGACATGCGCGAAACAGTCTAACAGTTTAATACCAATGAAATAAATTCTCCTTTGGCGTTTAAGCATCCCAGTCATTTTCTATCATCAGACCCCTCGCCTTATTTCGAAATGCCATCTGATTATATACTAAGGCTAATGTGACGAAGTCACTACCACAATAGCGAACCGTGTTTTTTTTTTTTTTTTTTTTTCACTCGGACACAGCGGCCCCGCGTGTTGCCTGTTTTCAATGCCAATGTGACAAGTTCCTAGAATCAGGTCACCAACAATTAAAATACGGGCAATCACTGTACCGCTGTCATCCATTTTATCCTTACGTATACCGTAGCTTTTTTTTTTTTTTTTTTTTTTACAGCGGAGGTGTTTAAGCTTGAGCTTGGTCAAGTGGCGTCGGCAAAAAAATGCCAAAAAATGCCGAGAAGCACGCGGTGCCTCCTGGCGAGGAGGGAGAGCGCGAAAGCAGCGCGCGTCAGTAAAGGGCGGAGGACACGCTGTACGGCCCAGCTTCCAGCAGCGTCGAGAGCTAGCCTCACAGCCAGGCTTAGCTCTACTCGGCGAACGATCGGCATAAAAGAAGGTCGACTGGCGCAAGAAGGGGCTCAGTCAGCGAGTGGCCGTGCGCTCAAAAAGAGGCTATGTGTACACGAGCAGCAGAGACAGGGCTCGGCAGGCAGCCTCTCTCCGCGTAGACGAGCATAGCTTGCTTCCGCTGCTGTCGTGCCTAGAGGCAGCCAGTACGCCCGCAGCATCTCCCAACAGCCAAACCACACCGAGAAAGAAAAAAGTCCCGTGCCATTTCCGCTAACTTGAGACCTAGGGAGGGTTGAAGCATGAAGTGTATTCAAAGATTGTATCCCTCGTGCCACACGTCAGCCGCTGATTGGGCGCAGGAGAACTGGTGGTGGGAAGAGCAATCGCGCGCTTGCAGAGGAGGTGGCACCCTCTGTTGCATTGAACCGGATTTAAGCATTTCGAATGCCCCAGTTTAGGGCAGTGGTAGGGGTCAACGCGCCCCCTGCCGTGGGGGCTCTTTTTAAGTAGGTATGCCTTTTCCTGCTACGACCGATTATTTCCGATCACGTGTAGTATCACGAGCTGGTGGGTGCTTTAGTGTATACCACAAATTATAGCCCGTCTACAAACAGCTTATCCCTGTGTTTAACGATTGCTGAAGCGAACAGGGAGCGCTACACAAATCTTTAAATCATGTTAGTTTATTTTTAACCAGGTTTATCCATTATGCACTTCCAGTACGCGTTACGTTGCAGCACGAGGCGTTGAAAAACGACTGTCCCGGTGTTTTAGTACCGTGATCACATGAGAATATGACGTCATGAGACGCGGACAACTCGAGCCACTAAAGAGCTTCGCCCCTAACAAAAAATTGAGAAGCTTGCCTAGTGGTGCAAGGGTAGAGAAAAAGTAGAGCTGTGGGTCGACCGAGCTTCTTAAGGTTTTAATAAGTTGTACTAGGTTTTGCAAGGCTTTGCTAAGTTTTGTTAGGTTTAGCGATGTTCTTTCTATGATGGGCTAAATATTCCTCTAATTCGTACTGGTGTCTGTTCTTCACCAGCTTCCCACCCTGTCTTTTTTCAATTGAAAGAAGTTTGTTATTGCTCTGCTTTTTGCAAAAGAGTTTGAGAGGCGAGGCCCAATTCAGCTGGATTTTACACACCCCTTTCGGTAGCTTCCCCACACTGACAGGGGATCATAGGGGGGAGGAAGCTAGATCGACCTCCAGCTCCACCGTTTCTCCAGCCTTACACCACTAGTCCAAGCTGCGCCAATTTTTTTTTTTTTTGACATTACAAAGATAATTTATTTTCAATTCTCTAGCAGACATGCTATGCACACCACGGACATAGATGTTTACTTTTATCTGTTTTTTTTTTTGTTTTTTTTTAAGCCTCACCCTACTCTTCAATATCGGCAAGTCAAAGTGCGATGGAGGACCTTTAGGGCTCGTGAAGTTACCGTTTTTCACGGACACAGTTAGGCGGAAATAGCTTTTATTCATTATTTATTGGCGTAAACGCAACCTTCGTGTAAAGTATAACTCGGGCCAAAGAGCCGTTTCGCTGAGGAAAATTTTGCAAGTCGCAATCAATTGTTGCAACACCCTGCATTTACACTTAACGCTCCGGCAGCGCCATTCCCATTCACCACAGGAACCATTATTTCTAGATATCCCGATTAACTCGGCAATTCCACGTCGTCCATGAATGTGAAATTGGCTTAAGTATTCCTCTGTCCTCTTACCCTTGGCAACTCTGAATCAAGCCTCGTAAATTATTAGTTGTAAATACGATGCGATAAATACTCGCGTTGCTAAGAAAGGTTGTGCCCTCTGAAAGGCGTACACACATTGCTATGCTGCGGCCTCGCTTTGCATACATGGTATTGTTCCGGAAACTCGACAACCAACCATTAACTGCGCAAACTGTTCTGTGTCACAGACGTAGCCCATCACAATCCGAAAAGGCCACAAAAGCACTACTTCGGTTCTTAAAGGACACAGGCCTGTCTGAACGATTGTAGAGACACTGTGCACCATTGTTCATTTGTTATTTGGTTAGTTTACCGTTTCAGTTTAGGCTTTATTAGCGCCTATTGTTTTGTTTTTGTAGTTATCTTTAATTTTTCTCTTCTTGCTTCTCAAGCTCTATTCCTGTCTTTTCAATACTCTCTCTTTCTCTTTAAATTCCTCCTTCCCCACTTCCCATGTGTAGGGTAGCCAACCGGACTGTAACCTGGTTAACCTCCCTGCCTTTCATGCACTGTATTATCCTTCCTTCCTTGTTTCCATTGCCTCAAAGGATTTTTTTTTTATTTATAGGTGCAGTATAACAAATTTCGTTCTATTCTAAGGGTTCCTGGTGCGCCTATTTGATGGCATAAGTGTGATCTATTGCTGAGGCAGCTTTTTGAAATGTAGCCGGTTCTCCTGGTTACTGAAAATCTCTGCTCCCACTAGTGCCGTAAACGTTACTTTTATATAAAAATTGTATCAAACCACACAAGCTAATCGGTTTCTAAGTGCAGAGCTTTTAGGCATATTGTTTCTTTTTATATGAAATAGTACGTCCTGCTAGAGCCGTTTTTCACGCTGCTTAGAAAACTACTGCGAAATTCGGAGCCATTCTACAAGTTTTATGGCCAGAATACTTCCCTCGTCCGAGAGCTGGCGCACACTTTTCCGTATGGCCCATCTGCAATTGTTTTGCCTTATTTCTGCTTTTCGCAATCCGCCTTAAGTCTTTGCTGCTAATCCAGCTTTGAAGATGGTCCGGGCATGACTGTGCCTTGGCCTAGCTTTGGCGGCGTGCACTATATCTATCCGGTATTCATCCACGCTCAACAGGAAACAAAGTATTTAAAAAAATTCACAGCATATCCACGGGGTGAATGATGATGAGTGGGCGAAGCTCCTGAGGGGAAATCATCGGTAAAACCGTGACTCTTCACATCTTGGCGCGGCGGACGCCGTGGTTTGACGCGCCGCTCAGTTTTCGTCCACCCCAACCTCCATGCAACGTGACCCGGCGAACGCCGCCGATGGAAGACAGGACAGGAAGTACAACGAAGTACGGGGCTGTGATTGGCTGCGGCCTCAAAATGCAGTTTGCCGCTTCCGGTCGCGTTCGCCGCCGCGCGTTCGACATCTAGCTCGCGTAGATCGCCGACGAACAGCCGTATTTTCGACGCCGGCGGAGGAGCGGCCGCCGCCGGGCGACGTTCGCCGCCTTTTCGCGTACATTTCGCCGCGTGGAGGTCGACCTTTATCCATCGGGTGACTCCGAGCGCGCGCCAACAGCGAACGGATTTTATTACAACGCTCCCCGCCATCTAGTAAACAATCCAAGAACTAAACTAGAGGTAGCCACGCCATCTAGTAAACAATCCAAGCGCATCTTTTCATCATATACAAGTACCGCCATCTAGTAAACAATCCAAGAACTAAAGTAGAGGTAGCCACGCCATCTAGTAAACAATCCAAGAACTAAACTAGAGGTGGCTACATACATACGTCGAGGATGGACAGACCCACGCCTTAAGGAGCTTCGCCCCTAAAAGAAGGCTTCCTATTGCCGTGAATATACGAGCATTGATGTTCCTACCTGCTAAGCCGCTAGATGGCTCCGTTCAGAATATGTTCTCCTCGCGCTGTCCTTTAGCAAATGTACAAATGCGGGAGGAGTCAAACTACGTTATGGCTGCACATCCAGCAACGCCAATACAACAATCTCCTTGAGGAGGACCCCCAAGCCTCGTATTTCCGAGACGTGAATGAAATTAAGACATGAGTTAGAATCTTTGCTTACCTTCATCTTCGCGTGCGTGGCGGGCAGGAAACGACCGGCGCTGCCGCCGGACGTGGCGTACGGAATACCAAAGAAGGTCCGCACCGCCCTGCTCCCGCTACGACCGGGCTCGCTCTTGTTTCCCGCGACATTCACGCCATCGATGAGGACGCTGAGCTGTTCGGAAGGGTTGATGCAGCCTGCCCGGTCAGATGTGCCGGTGACGCCGTGCGCCGTGGAAGCGTTGCTTTGAACGCGGGCGTTCATAAAGGCCGGCCACACAATAAGTAGGGCCAGCAGCGTGATGAACAGGATGATCACCAGGGACGTGGCGACGGTTCCAAGGCGTCTGCTCCTGCGTGGAACATCCGGGACACAGCGATGGCCCACCCTTGTTCCTGTTTTTCCGGGACTTAGGTAAAGACTAGTTTGATGACAACGTGCCATCAAACACGCCAAATTACCCGTCAAGCAATAAATATCCGTTACTCTCTTGGTCAGCCGCTTGGAGTGGATATTCCCACTTTGCGAGCTCTTCACCTGCCTTATTTAAACTGTGGTTGTCATGAATCTCAAACTCCAATCACTTACTGAGGCTTGATCAGTAATGATCACATCGCGTTTAAATCGTGCTTGGCGAGGTGTGGAAACCCGTTCGCCGTTATGAAAACGAACAGTATAAGTGAAAAAAGTTTACCCTCGGCGGAGAAGATGACTCAAGCAGGTTTCAGTTGCAGGCTACGAACCGTACAATAAAGATTCACGTCATATTGGCAGTACCGCAGCGATGCCTAATCATTGCGAGCATGAACCAGCCGTACTTTGCGGATTTATGTACACATTTAGTTATTGATAATTACAACAGCCATCCTCATTGTCTTTTACTGATTTTACTTTTGTTGACCAATTTTAGAGTTTACGTCTTCATCCCTCCTACATAATTAGTGTTTTGGTGCTCTTTGCCCTACTTGACCATCATCATCAGTTATTGATGAACGGTTCTAGGCATTATAAAATAGATTTACTTTCGGTATGATATTTCTAGGTGTGGCCGACGCACGCACTTGGCGACGACTCCAGATTAACCACACCTTCCTCCATTGGATTTCCCCTACCGCATACCCTCCCAACTGCTCATGCAGCCGCCCAGCACCCCAAATACAACAACTCGTTTGGTTCGGATGGGCCCCCTGGGGCCCTATTCTCGACTGCACGAACTCCCAGGCAATTCACCATGTTTTTTTTTTTTTTTTTTTTTTTTTTTTTTTTGCGTAAGCACAATGTAAGCAAACAGTGACCCGTATAGCTATGACGACATGCAGTGCAATTTGACGCTTCACTCATAAAGATCCCAACCAAGATATCAAATATTGTGCATAAAAGATATAAAAACCTTTGGCATAAATTATAAAAATTTATACAGTAGCTGAGATTGGCAAAGGAAACACATTTCTGCAGGTCAAAATTGGCGTCAACACCACAAAGCGATCGAGTAACGTTGATCCAAAAGGGAGCGAAAGGCGGATGTTGAGCTAAAGAACACCGCACAATTTTTTTACGGTATCTATTTATTTATTTCAATCTCTTTTAGTAACATAGTTGAGCTCTCTGCTTCAATGCAAGCTTTGTAGCGTTATCAACTTCCCGGCCGCCACCGGCGCCACGCTATCGTCTGCTGCTATGTTACAAGTTTATGGCGTGATCGCATAAAAATACGGCCGAGACCATCGCTTCTATGACACATAACAGCAGCGAAGCGCTACGTCTGATAACCGCGGAGCGTACCGATGTCGCCGATTCACTCAATCGTCAAGCTCAACAAGTCACTTTTCTTTGTTATTTCTCTCTTGAGTTCGATCATATGACCCAGCAGGTTACTAGGAGGAGCGTGGACAAATACCATGCATTGGGTTCTCTTTGTTATGGAGAAGCTTGCACTTCCCTCTTATGTCGCGGTTACGCCAAACAAATCATTTTTGTTCTATTCCCAAACATAAAAGCAAAACAGTGCACGTTATTTCTACGTTCCGCGATCATTGACTTGGAAACAGTCGAAGCTACTATTTGTTTCGGTAGAAAACATGCTTTAAACTGCGCGTCATGCGAAACTGCGCCTCCTGCAAATTCGCGGACATTTGGCGGCGCCGAAGGTAGGGGAAATTTTTTGCCCTATTTCGCGGAAAAAGCTGTTACGTTCGTTTTAAAGCTGTTACGTTGCATTACGTCATTTTTACGCAGGCTGAAGTTGCCAATCTGTGACGTAATCATTCCCGCCAACTGTTTAAATTACGTCACGCCTTCTCAGCCAATCACAGAGAGGGTGTGCATTACAAGCAGTATTGTTGTTGAATAGCAAAGACAGGCTTACGCTGTCATGTCCGGTGCATTTAGTCTAGTTTTTTATTGCTGGCCAAGAATTATGCGCTTTCAGTAAAGAGAAATACGGCAAAGTTTACAACTGGTGACCCTAAACGTAATGAAACGTCAAAATGACGACAGCACACACAACCGATTTTTCAACCGGAAGCACGGGACCAAAATTGAAAGCCAATCAAAAAAGACATCCGGCAAATTGTCCAATTCCCCGGGAATTGGACAATTTGCCGGATGTCTTTTTTGATTGGCTTTTAATTTTGGTCACGTGCTTCCGGTTGACAACGCATTTGCGCGTGCTTTCGTCGATTTGACGTATCATGACGTTTACTTTCAACAGTTCTAAAGTTTGCCTTACTTCTCCCTACGTGAAGAGCACAATTCTTGGCCAGCAATTAAAAGCTAGACTAAGTGCACCGGATATGACAACGTAAGCCTGTCTTTGTTATTCAACAGCAATGCAGCTTGCAATACACACACTCTCTGTGATTGGCTGAGAAGGCGTGAGGCCATTTATACAGTTGGCGGGAACGACATATCACGCATTGGCAACTTCAGCCTGCGTAAAAGTGACGTAATGTTACGTACCCGCTTGAAAATGGCAGCTTCTCTTGTCGCGAAATAGGGCAAAAAAATTTCCCTGACTTACGGCACCGTGAAATGTCCGCGAATCTGCAGCAGGCGCAGTTTCGCATGCGCGCGGTTAAAAGTATGTTTTCTACCGAAACAGATTATAGTTTCAACGGTTTCCAAGTGAGCGATCACGGAGCATACAAATAACGTGCAGTATTTTGCTTTTATGTTTGGCAATAAAATAAAAATTATTTGTTTGGCATAACCGCAACATAAGAGGGCAGTACAAGCCTCTGCATGGCAAAGGGAACCCAATTCATGGTATTTGTCCATGCTCCTAGCTCCTAGTAAGCTGCTGGGTCACATGACCAAATTCAAGAGAAAAATAACAAAGAAAAGTGACTCTTTTGTTCATTACAGTGCCGATTGAAGTCTAGCTTGACGAATGAGTGAATGGGCGACATCGGTGCGCGCTCCGCGGTTATCACGCGTAGCGCTTCGCTGCTCTTAGGTCTCATGCAAGCGATGGTTGCGGCCGTCTTTTTCTGTGATCACGCCATAAACTTCTAACATAGCTGCAGACGATGGCCAGGTGGCGGTTACAAAGCTTGCATTGACGCAGAGAGCCGAACTATGTTACTAAAAGTGATTGAAAGAAATAAATGGATACGGCAAAAAAATTGTGTGGTGTTCTTTAGCTCGACATCCGCCTTTCGCTCCCTTTTGGATCAACGTTACTCGATCGCCTTGTCGTGTTGACGCCAATTTTGACCTGCAGAATTGTGTTTCTCTTGCCAGCCTCAGCTACCGTCTTGATTTTTATAGTACATGCCAAGTGTTTTATATCTTTTATGCACAATATTTGATATCTTGGTTGTGATCTTTATGAGTGAAGCGTTAAATTACACTGTATGTCATCACAGCTATACGTGCATCACGTCACTGATTGCTTCCGTTGTGCTTACGCAAAAACATGGCGAATTGCCGGGGAATTTGTGCACTCGATACCCCTGGAGCTGTTTTAATACAAAAGTGTTTAATGCCAGGGTTCACCAAGATCTTACTGACGTCATATCCGCCACGGAAATGACCTCGCCAAAAGAAGTTTGATTGACGTGTCTACGCCGGGATTTGAACCACGAATTCTTTAGCCGCAACAGGTGGAACGAAACGTGCTCCCGACTGCACTATGAAGAGACGCCCAAACAGGACGACAAACACGCCTTATATCTTTCCCTGTAGATAGTGTTGCCGTCTAGGAAATGCGAAGAGAAGTAGCGCATCATGGCGCTAATGAGCGTCGGCAGTTGGCGCCTCCATGCCAGCGCCTACGTGTACAGGGGACTAAATCAGTCGGATTTACGCAATGCTCTGGCGCGTGCCATCCAGTGTCTTGCGGTGATGCGTATAACGGCGCCACGCCGTCGAAATATAAATTGCGATGTGCTAGTTCATATCGATGCACAATAAACATTCAACTGCTCCTGTGAAGGCACATTTCACTTTCGTGTATTACCGGTTCCTGTGGAAGAGGGATCAACCACATTTTTTGCGTCATTTCGGACGCGTACCCTAAGTTCCTGTTTCTTGCGCGACTGGTGCCTTTCTGCGTCGTTTCGAACGTGCCATTTATTTTTTCTTGCGCAGCTGGAGTCTTTATGCGTCATTTCAAACGCGCCATTTTTTTCTTGCGTCGCCGCTTTTTTCGCTTACTATCGCCAAAACCAACCCGACGAGCATTCCTAACTAAATGAACGCGGGGGCTGCCGGTTAAATACACAGATTTTGCCTGAAATGCACCTGCACTTTTCTGTGCATCCCACAGCAGGGAGATGCATGACAAGCGTCAGCGGTTCACGAGGTTCGAACAGTTATGACTATTTAAACCGCGGGGTTTTGGAAGCCTCAGCGTGACCCCCTCACGATGGTAACCGGGCTCTACTTGGGTCCGTTATCTCGAAAACCGGCATGTCATATGCCTTGGAGATTTTAACTGTGTATTAAACCAGGATGACAGGATAGGGCCCTCACATAGAGTAGATTACCAAGGACGGATCTAAACAAGTTAATACTTCATTTTAATTTAATTGACGCACACGTACTCCTTCACGGAACAACGGTGCAGTACACATGGCAACAAGGAAGGACGAAAAGTAGACTAGACAGAGTCTACGTTAGCTCGGTTCTGGCAGACATTGTCACAGAGTGCGAAATAGTGGAAGCTGCAGCATCGCTTCCGCAAATCTCGGATCACAGCCCTGTGGGAATTAAAATAGCTAGCCAAGGAAACCCAAGCAATAATCAAGCCTGGAAGCTGGACACTCGCATACTATATGACAGGACATGCAAAGCCAGCCTAAGAAACGGAATAGCAGCGTCAATCGAAGGGAGGCAAGTTAACGACTGGGACTCGTTAAAAGTGGAATGGAAGACCCTCTGCATTGAAGAGGGAAAAAAGCTCAGACACCGGCAGTCAGATGAGTTAACAAACATCTTAAAACGAATAAGAATAATAGAACGAGGCAACCCCGCAACACTGCTAATGCAAACCTACCTTAAAGATTTAAAACTGAGACACTCCAGATTAAGCAGGCTGTACTCCACCACTGCCGAAGTTCATAGAGCCAGACAATCTCCCAGTGCCAACCCTGAAGTCTTGAGGTACGAACGAAACAGGCAGCTGAAAGCAGAAGCGAATAAGTCAAACCAAGCAAATCTCACACCAGGGGACATCGACAAGTTCATTACCTACTTTCAGGAAATGACCTCTAGTGAGACAACCAGAGACATCGGTAGCATTACCTCTAGCCCCTACTTAGCAAGCCTTCCACAATTACCAGATGAAGACTTTGCACGCTTAATCGCTCCGATTACATTAAAAGAATTAACAGAGTCGATAAAGCAACTCCACAAGGGCAAGGCACCAGGAGTGGATGGATTGCCAGTCGAGTTTTACAGCACATTTTGGGACCTTCTTGGACCCTTCCTATGTGCAGTACTAAATTATGTCCTCACAACGCACACAGTACCCCGTAGTTTTAAACGAGGTAGGATTATCCTAATACCAAAAAATGCCGGGGCTTGGAACGAACCTACAAGCTGGCGCCCCATCACGTTACTGGGGACGGATTACAAATTACTCGCATCAGTGCTAACAAGACGACTACAACTTACTTTGCCGGAAGTGATAACATCGTGGCAAGCCTGCTCAGTTGCAGACAGGAACTGTCAAACCTTAAACATGTTAAACAGAGACATAATAGAGTACACCAAAACAAGACAGGCTAGAGGCTGGCTCATTTCTTTAGATCAAGCACAGGCGTTTGACAGAGTAGAGCACAACTACATCTTCGCAACTTTAACAGCCTTCGGATATCCACAACAGTTTATTAATATATTAGCAATCCTTTATGAAAACATGCAGAGTGATCTAGTAGTAAACAAGCAGGTAGCAACTAGCCTGAGCGTAACAAGAGGGGTACGACAAGGGTGCCCACTTTCCCCATTACTTTTTGTTCTAGCAATAGAACCGTTCTTGAAAAATGTTGAAAATAACTCGCATATCCTAGGCTTACAGCTTCCAGGGAGTCAGACAGTTAAAGTAACGGCGTATGCCGATGATGTTAGCTTGTATCTACGGGACGAAGATAGTTTAGTGCATGCACTTAATTGTTTTGAGGAGTATTCCGAGTTAGCTGGTGCAAGACTAAATTGCACAAAAAGTAAAGCCCTAAGCCTAAGTCCATCAGAAAAACAACACATATATGGCATCCCAGTAGTCGCACATGTAGAAATCCTCGGCGTTACTTACACGTCAAGCGGGGTATCACTTAAGACATGGCACCAGACACTTAAACAACTCAGGGAGGATGTAAACGAAGCCTTAGCTTACGACTTTCCATACGCGGTTAAAAGGTATCTGGCATTAAATGTTTTCACAGGGAAAGTATGGTATATAGCCGGGACAGCTGCCCTTCCTCGATACATAGCGGTTAAAATTACATCTGAAGTATTGCGCCTGTTCTGGTCGGATAAAACGGCCCTGGTCAAAACCGGGAAACTGGGCCTGCCCAGACAATTCGGGGGGTGGAACATCCCCTCTGTAACCGATTACGCCGTGACCTATGCTTTGAAAAGTGTTCTTAGGGTCCTTGATCTGCAGACGGGGCATCCAGCAAGGCAGCTCTGTGTATACTTCTTGGGAGCGCAAGCTAGGTTATTTCCCCAGCATACTCTGGGTGGACCCAAGGCAACTCAGCCACCCCCCTTTTACGCCAAAGTAATAGCAGCATATAAAAAACTAACCACACATAACTCGCAAAGAGAAGTAGAAAACATGAGGAACATAGAACTGGCTCAGATATTAGATGATACGAGTCCTGTAAACCTTAAAGAGAAACAAAAGAACTTTCCTTGGCGCACGCTGATCAATGCAAATGTACCAGGTGAAGCCCAAGACGTAACATGGAAGTACGGGTGGTCAGTCTTGCAGACGAGAACTGTCTTAAGGAGATGGGGTACAACAACAACAGACAAGTGTGTGCACTGCAATCAGAGGGAGACAAATGAACACGCAATGGTCCAATGTACAGTCGCCAAAACATTTTGGCTCATAGTGAGTAGGGCATATAGACAACTCCGCATTCGGGACTTCCTGCAGGGCAGACGATGCCCAAGAAACCCTCTAGCTGTGCTTATCATAACGATTGGTCTTTATGTACTGTGGATAAACAGGTATACTGCCGTCAAGCAATCACGCCCCCGACGTAACCAGTGGAACTTACTGATCCACATGCACACAAAACTAACCGAAAACCTGGAAGCAGAGCTCTTCTTTTTAGGGGAAGAAGAATTCTTGAGAAAATGGTCTTGTCCTTTCATAGAGGTTCAAAACGGGCGAGTGCACTTGAGCTGCACTCCAATACACGGGTTACGTTTCACAGGAACATAAAAGGAGGCTTATAAAAGTGGGTGTGCCTGAGCCGCACTCCAATACAGGGGCTACATTTCAGGGAAATAACGGGAGGATCATAAAGGCGAGTGCACTTAAGCTGCACCCCAATAACGTACGGGTCAAGTTTACGGGAACATGAGGGGAGGCTTTTAAAAGGCGCAGGCGCCTCGGGCGGGGGAGACTCTCCTCCCGCACCTGTGCACTTGGCGCCTCACTACTGCAAAGTGAGCGGGCTCGCAAATGTAAGCCGCTTACTCGCGTCTTTACAGGTGTAAGCCATGTGGTGACTGTGATTGTGTTGCTAATGCCAAAGGCAGTTCCAATTGCATTATGTAAACAGAAGTCATGTTCAGAGTATCTAATAAGTCTTGTGGCCCCAAATGGGAAGGTGGGCCAAATAAGTGTATGCGGTACAGTCAACAAACCAATGGTCGGTTTCTTTTGTATTTGTTTTTGCATTTGAATGTCTTGAAGTTGTGTAAGTAGCAAGGAAGACCCGAGTAAATGAAACGTCTTGTGTAAAGGGAGCTGATGCTTGGAGTGGGGGAGTGGTTCCCCCCCTCCCAGGACACAGGCTGTCCTCTCAGTGCACAATTTATGTACCAAGAAGTGTACGTCATTTGTATTTGTGTTCAGGCAATGTTAGTTTTTCACTCATTCCGTATCTGCTTTATTGATAGCAAGGAGAGATGTCGTCCTGTTGTATTTGTTTTTGCATTTGAATGTCTTGAAGTTGTGTATGTAGCAAGGAAGACCCGAGTAAATGAAAAGTCTTGTGTAAAGGAAGCTGGTGCTTGGGGTGGGGAGTGGTTCCCCCCCTCCCAGGACACAGGCTGTCCTCTCAGTGCACAATTTATGTACCAAGAAGTGTACGTCATTTGCATTTGTGTTCATGCAATGTTAGTTTTTCACTCGTCATTTGCATTTGTGTTCGTGCAATGTTAGTTTTTCACTCATTCCGTATCTGCTTTATGGATAGCAAGGAGAGATGTCGTCCTGCAATGTAACGGATGAACCAAGTATGTAAACGTGGGAAAGCGTAACCACGAGTGTTTTGTACTTCCTTTTGATACGAGAGAAAAATAAAAATTCCTTTGTTATCTCGCTGCGCCGGCTGATTCCGGCAGTCGCTTGACATCGACCGTTAGCGAGCTATACGACGACAAGGCGAGCCCATAAAGTGCTCTGCACTTAAAACTTCATCCGAACAAGACATCACGTATTAATGCCCGACCACATGCAGCCTACTTTCAGCGTTTTCACACGTCGACGTCATCTCGCGTCGACGCGCGTCAGCGGGTGTTGCCAAAAATGCATGGCGACGTGAGCTGACGCCCGAGCGACGCCAATGTCTATGCTCGCCAGACATCGGCTTCGACGCAGCGCGAGAGAATCGGAAAGCGGGGTCATTCTTTTAAGCAGAAAACAGTCAATGTCTTTTTACCCTGCGGTAATCGGCTGCCTTGAGACGAATTACAAGCTATAGCTTCTAGAACAGAAATATATTTCTGTTCTAAGAGCGCCTTCGTTCGTGGCTTGTTTGGCTCACATCGGGGTGATCGGGGATTTGCGATAGCTTTTTGTGAGTAAATAAGGGATCTCTGGCTACATCGTTTGCAGTATCAGCATTAAGGGGCTTCTCAGCAAGATCTGTGCGTGACTAGTAAGCGTTATCAACGCGAAAATTCTAGCGGCGCATTCCATTCCATTCGCGGCTACCGTGGCTTGCGTAGGGGAGACCGGGGATGTGCGATGGCTTTTCTGGACCAAAAAAAAAAGGGAGCTTTGGTTACATCGCTTGTAGTACTAGCATAATTGGCCCCGGGTCCGAGAGCAGTGCGTAAGAAACAAGCATTATCCCTGTCAAAATTTCTTAAATACGGCCAAAACAAAACACACCCGCAATATTCATTGGCAGCCTACCTTAGGATACCAAATTCGTGGACTCCGCTGTGTCTCGCGGCGTGGTCGAGAGGTTGCGAGTTGGGCTCCTTTTTTTGAAGGTCCGTGGTTCGAATTAAGGCAAGACTTCGCTGTTTCATTTTATTATTATTTCTAAGCGGTGAGCGTTTTATCAGTTTTGTTTTTTCCACGATAAACAAAGAATGCCAGACAACCTTGCCTATAAATCTAGAACTGACGACTCTAACCTCAGTAGTAAGGCAGCGCTGAAAATATTTTTGCTTACCCTTATATGAAGCAGTCCGTCCATAACATCAAGGTAGGACACCAAGTTGCGAGGAAATAAATTGTGCGAAGTGCGTTTTTGTCTACCAAGCTTCCTTATTTTGTTCAGATTAGACGGTGATAACTTGAAATACATTTTGCAGGATTTCAAAATTGGCCCGCAAGCATTCGTAGCAATGAATAAAGTGAGCCAAGTGTGTTTTTTATGGCAAATCTATGGTCCTGATAACTGCATTTAAGCAATCGAAAATAACTGTCATAAAGGGTCAAACATAACTTCAAACTGTGAAGACAGCATAGCATGTGATCATACAGCACATGATCACCGTCCATAATTGCCTGCAGATGGCAGCTTAAACATTTTAGAGTCGAGAACCGAATGAAATGTTCGCACTGTTTCCTTTTGGCATTCCTTATCGAAAGAAAGAAATGAAGATATCGTCCAAATTTTTACATTACTGGCAAGCAAACTTCGCGGGGGACTGACCTATGGCGGAGTACCATTTTTACACTTTTCCCCTTGACTAAAAAGTTCGTTGCTATGTAGGTAATGTAGGGCGTCGCATTTTGTACACGGCGAGGCTCACGAAATACTACCTGCTTTGCGTACCAATGTCACATGCTGACTACTATAATTCTCATGCGCCAACTGGTTTCCATTCGCATGCAGCCATGCAGCTCTGTCAGCATGTAACCAGGTGATAGACCATGTTCTGTTGTATAAATGGATCCGCTATTGCATTCCTTGCATTCGAATTCCTTTCGTTCACACAGTCCAGAAACAAACACATCACTATTGAGTGAAAGTTACTTCTTTGCGAAACAGTCCAGTGTGATCGCTTGAAGCTAACCATAATCAATCCCCAAATAAGAGAAGTTCATATTATCCCCTCCATCTTATTTACAAAACGTTGATAATACAAATAATGCAAGCTGCTTGCAATCCACCACTGTTAGAGTAGCAGCAATTTTCACTAGCCAGTTAAAATACGTTTGGAAAAGATTCTTATGGGTGGCGTGACTTCTCCACTTCACACTAAGGTGCAAGTTGGCTTGCTGCGACTTGCTGATCCCCGCAGCGGCGCTAAGTCGGACCACAGTACTGACGTAAGGCACGTGCTAAGACAAGGTAACCTCTTGTGAACAAACACTCATGGTTATACTTGGAAAAAGGATCAAGCTGTGTTTTAACTCACCACTTGTCTTCAGCGGGAAAATTGAACTTCTGCGTAGCCCCCGTGTAACGTTCGTTAGAATTCGTGCCGTTTGGTGGTGTAGGAACTGGTGTCGGCAGTCGGTAATGCTTGTCCACCGACCGATAGGAACCCCGGCGGTTGCCTTCCAGACCGGGATCAAACGTAACCTACGATGACAGAGAAGAGGTTCAATGCTTATACCGGGACCAGTTTCCTTAAACCAAAGTGAAATGAACTGGCGAAAAAAATGCTGACCATTACTATACTCCCTTAAGCGAAATTTGTGCGCAACACGAACTACCGTCTTCTCGGTCACGGCGCTAACTGCTGCTTCTCGAGAGGCGATCGCACGATCAGCGAACGCGCGACGTCGCACACTACTCTGCCGTTATCTCGCAGAGCTCCACAGCCGCCGAGATTGTTGCTGTTACAGCAACAATCTTATGTGTGATTTCCTCTATGGCCTTTGTGGTTTTATGAAATAAAATATTTAAAAATTACAATTTGTACAGCGACATTTTTCACCTTCAGTACAGTTACTTCAATAAATGGTTGCAAATGAATACTTCATTACGTTGTAAAAGTAAACCTAGAAATCCTTTTGGATAGAACAAACATATTATCTTACAGAAAAGACCCAATGACCACACTTAGAAATTATCTAGGGAATTTTTTTACCCGACCTAGGGCAAAAGTGGCTTCGCAGGTTGGCAGCCCTGTTTCTGTAAATCGTGTTTGAAACTCCAGCGCAAATGCCAACTTAGCTCGAATGAGCCACGCAATGAAGAGCACGCCGAACGACCGATGTACGTGCGTCACACAGGGCGTGCTGGGCTTCTGTCGCGTGGCCTCGGCATACTGCCCTCGCCCTCACACTTTCGACATACTTTCATGCTACGCTTACCTGCGAGCCCATATTCGGATGCGTCTTCGTTATCTCGGTTATGTGGTAGCGGGTCGCCTCCGGAGAAGCGTCTCGCGCCGTCTCGGCATACCGCCCTCCCCCCACGCCCCACTTCCCCATTCGCCACACTTTCCTCGTGCGTTTTCCCTCTGTCATCGGTGTTCCCTTCGTTCGCTCGGTTACGAGGCCCGCGACTCCGCCAAACCACAGCAGCGGACGCTAAGTGCTGCGCACTTAAATCCTTGTACCACTACTGCTGTCCTCCATAGCTAGCGCTTTTTTTCCTTGATGTGGACAGCCACGCTAGTAGAAAGCGGCAATTTCACCGCCCAGACTCTCCCCTACTAGGACCATACACATCTTTACCAAAGTGTGCAAGCGTCTTCCATACACCGGGGTTACGTCTTCTAATCTACTACACCAAAACGACTGGAATGGCCGGCGTCGTTTAACCAAACCAAGCCGACCCTCCCTGTCGCGGCTAATTCCGTGGACGAAGGGAGCAAGTAGGGAAGAGAAAGTGATGCGACTAATAATGAAAGCCTGTATAAGCCGAAGGCGCTCTGCTTCTTTGAGCCCCTGATGTCGGGTAGCTATACGACGTATGAGATTGATAGTTTGATTGACCTGGGAAGTGAGGCGTGCTATTAACGTGGTGCTAGCACGGTTGCTCTTTATGTATAGGCCTACGATCTTCAGGCATTGCACCTGGGGAACGAGTTGTTCGTGAACTCGGGTTGTAATGTCCGGAGAAGTGTCTCTGCTGGTACTTTTAGCCGGAAGGATTAGTAGCTCCGTTTTTTCCGGTGAGCATTCAAGTCCAACGCCACGAGCGTAGGCAGGTACGACATCTGCGCCCTGCTGAAGGGTATCCTCAATGTGCCCATCACTGCCCCCGGTCGTCCACAAGGTGATGTCGTCGGCATAAAGACTGTGGTGAAGGGATGGTATGTTATTCAACTGCTGGGGGAGATTAATCATTGCTATATTGAATAACAGTGGCGACAGGACAGCGCCTTGTGGGGTGCCTATTGAGGGTAGGTGTATTATGTCAAAGTGTATGTCGTTGATCTGAAGGACTGCAGTGCGATCGGTAAGGAAATCGCGAATGTAATTGTAAGCACGAGCCCCCGGGGCAAGGGGTGTCAGGTTTTGCAGATCAATTGTCTAATTAGGAAAATTTATAAAACATCGCTGTAGGTACCTCAGAGCACATCCACTGCCCGCCTTGAACCACTTGTGGTCTTTAACACCGCCGAAGAGTTGATTGAGACGCATCTCTTGAGTCAGCTCACTAGTCTCACAACCACGCTCTCCGACAGCTGCGCCTTGACAGCCCATTCTTTATCGACGCGCCCATTCCCCTTCCCAGCCACATTCATCAGCTACTAACGGTGAGACCCATACCGCGCAATATGCACCCGACGTTTCATCGAGCGCGCAGGGAGCACAGGGCGAGGACGTTAACCAAGCTGTGCCCAATCACCTCCTCCACTTTCTATGTTGACGCTGCGAGATACAGGAGCCGTGAAGCTTATAGGAATGATCTCGCCTGTGGCCCTCAAAATCCTTCTTCGAAATTCTCCCACCACCCCAGTCGAGTTGGTATGGGCTCCGGCCCATACGGGTGTGGGGGGGGAACGAGGCAGCATACAGGGCCGCTCGAGAGCTCACCGTCTGAGCTGGTCCTGGCCTTGAGCCCTTCCACGGAGCCCTATCAGCCCGCGACATACTTGTTACCTTCAACGACATAACCTCGCACTACCGCTTCTCCCGCCGCCAACTACCCCCAGCCGCTCCGACCTTCTCCAATGAAGAGGAACGCCTATGGCGACTCACCCAGACACACGCTCTCCCTTGCCAATATCGACTTCACCTTATCTACCCGTCTTGTACCCCACCCCTTTGTGTCCCGACTGCGGATCCCTCCATACCTAAGACCACTGGATATGGCAGTGCCCCCAAAACCCATTCCCCCCTTTCACAGACGGAGAGCACTGGGCGAAGGCGTTGTGCAGCTCGGACCGTGAGGTCCAGGCTAAGGTCATCCAGCGAGCTCCAATGGTCACTGGCCGGTTACCACCGTCGGTCACCCGCCACCCAGACTAACCTTATGGGGCTTAAATAAAGTATTTCTCTCTCTCTCTCCCCGTTGCGGCCACCGTATCAATGAACACGACCAAAAGAGGCTATATAAATGCGAACCGCTCGTGTCCCCTAGACTGCCTCTTGCTACGAATATCTTGCGTGCGATAAGGGCTTGCCGCAGCTTCGCCGGGTAGGTACCTCATCCAGACCGCAAAGTGAACATCGCCCAGGTTGTAGCTAATCACAACAACCAAACATCTCCTGTTAGCCCGCACTACTGCAGAAGAGTTGGGGTAACAATCAGAGGCGCCAATTATTGCGGAGATTTTTCTTTTATCATAACAAATTTATTCATCCCGGAACCCGTAAAAAGTGGTTCTGTCTCTGCCCGTAAATATTCGAGGTAGCTTCGGCTTCCCCTTAAAGCCTGTTTTCTTCTCGATCCGACATGCTCTTTAGCGTACAGAAGACCCTTCCGTAGGGCTAAAACCGATTTTACGGATCACCTATGGACGAGAGGCCAATTTCGGTGGAGAAGCGAATTTTAAGCGTGGAACGCGAAAGCATTATTGCACTCGGCATGATGGAGCGTCCTGCAGTGCACCAGATGCTCATATACGGCAGCGCATGCATCACACGTGTGTCATGAGCGAGAATGTGGCGCGATGCATTCAGGCCAGAATAGATGGAGCGAATATGCGACGAAAAGACGACGGACAACGCACAGCGGTGCGCGCCCGACGCTTGGCGGCGGAAAAAACATCGGCCGTCACCGATCTAGCAGGGTACTACTACTACTAGGTGGTTCGGGTGAAAAGGAAAGGAAGTGCCCTGGGGATATTATTGAGCCCAACTGGGGGCTCACCTGTATACAACCCAGTGCGGTGGGGAGGGGGAGGAGGGGGATTAGAGAGGAGAAAGGGGGTGATAAAGAGATAGGTGGCCGAGTAACAAAAGCGAGGAGCCTCGACATGAATCTTGGTGAACAGAAAAGTTAGTCGGTGGCGAAGCGGCGGCGAGCGGCAAACCGAAGGAACCAATCAGGTCTTCCGATTTCCCCTCCATGGCGTATGTCGTGTACAGGCCGCTGCAGACGGCTGCTTTGGAAGAGTTTGATAGACGTTCGCTTGTCCCGCGCCTACTTGAGCTGAAAAAAAAACGGATTGTACATCTCATATCGATTGAGCAAAATTGTGTTGCAAGAAGTAAAGTCCGCGCGTTTCTGATCGCTCAAGCCGCAAGCGCAGCACGGTCCGACCCAACTACCGTGGCTTGTGTCCCCGAGATAGGCATGTACGATAGCTTTTATTAGTTTAAATAAAGGTTGTCCGGTAACATAACTTGTGTGAACAGCCACATGGGGCCCGTCTGCAAGTTAGGCGTGTGCGGAACAGGCGATATCACTGCGAGAGTCTCTGAAATACAGGAAAATACTAAAAGCCGCCAGCCATATGTTCGGAGGCAGGATTCTAAAGCTATAAAGTGGAGGTAGAATGCCGTTTTCACGTTCTGGGAGTCGCTAGTTGAAGTCTCCCAGGGGATTTTCGTTTTTTGTAGCGTGAGCTGCACTGCCTGAGGTTGACCAGTTTCGCGGGCTCCTGGACAGCCGCGCTACGCATGCCCGAGGAGCAGTGACGTCTCACGGCGCACAGCTGGCGCGCCTGAGCCGACGCCGCCACCGCCATTGGATTAGGACTGGATTGGATTGGATTTGTTTGATATGATTTCATTTTATTTGACTGGATTGAATTCGATTGGAAATCATTTTAGCAGCAGTAAGCATGATAATCAGGTAATCCTAGACAACCAGGATACCCAAGAATAACCAGCTGCACCTTAGCCGACGCTACGAATATCCTGATAGGACTGGACTGGATTAACTTGGATTGAATTTGATTTGATTGGATTGGATTTGATTGGAAATCGTTTTAGCAGCAGTAAGCATTATAATCAGGTAATCCTATGCATCCAGGAAACCAGCCGCATAAGCAGCCGAACCTTAGCTCATGCTACGTATATCCTGGCATAGCCGAGCTGAGCCACTGCTATTTTTTTACTGCCTTTAGCCCTTTTGAGAACTGAAAACGCCTATTTCAGCAGAAGACACGCCCCTTAGTCACGCAGTATTGTCAAACGACGTACAACCCAAGCGGGAAGCTCCTTCACTAGGTCCGTTTACTGAACGCTGCCGTTGATTCCGGGCATGGACGTTCAGTTAGCCACACTGAGAGCAACCTAGCGGCGGCGCAGCTGACGCAACGTAGGACGCCGCGTCTTCGCTCCATGTAGTTCAGCCCGACGAATTTACAACCGCCACGCAAACTTCACCGTGAAAGATCGCTCCGTGTATTCTGGCCTTTACAGCCTAGAGCTGACGGTGTTTTACTTACTAAAGGCGCCCGCGAGTGGAGAAGCTTTCCGCTCTTGTTCACACGCCATCCACTGAGGCAGCATGTTACAAACGCTTCGGGGTTCTCAATGGCCGCCACAAGCTGGCGCTACGGGATCACTCGCTCACGTCGGATTATTGCTCACGGTCAACGCCGCCGACGCCGCCGGATTCTTTGTGACACGGGTCCTTACGACACACGTAAAAGGCAGGTTCACCGGATTAACGCCGCGAGTAAAATTTCAAATGCATGAATATATATAGTTCAGAAAAATGTTCCTGTTAGTGTGTTAATAATCACGGTTGCACTGAATATGATCTGGTATCAGTCGGGTGAGATTATTTGCGCGTGTTGCGGAGGATCAGATGGCGATGGCGCGAAAATTGTTAATAAAAATTTGCACAATTAAGTATCGCTTTTAACCATTGTTATGATTCAGCGCGCCGCTACCTTGTGCGTACGTGATCAAAGTTTGGGGCACTGCAGTAAAGTTTTTGTGTGCTACTCTAAACCCCGCCCCCCTCAAGTTACGACAAGCCGGAGCATGTCCGTCCCTCGGGCACTCATTGGCGATGATTCACGCCGAAAATTCGGAAGAAACTGGCGGTGGCGGACAGGGACCCGTCGCTGCGAACGGGAACCTCTCGCTTAGAACCGTTCCTGGCCCCTCTCTCTGACGCAAGATGCGCCGGTTATCACAAGAGCGGGGGAGGAAATTCTGGTGTGTCTCCACTTTTTTTGGGCCGTGCGCAACACCCTGGAAGAGTGTGAGCCTCGAAGCTCCTGTGAATAAATTCCGCTTTTCGGAGACCCATGAGCGATCTCTTCGGGCTTTCATAAGGAGCATCGCCCTGCCATATTCATGCTGTAAGACCGCCAACACCAAGGCAGTGCTCCTACTCTCCGCTCGTTCACCATACTACCAATACATGACGGAGCCGATGGGGCTCGGCACGCGGACGCCTTTACCAATGTAACAGCGTGCAAGGAGTGGTCATTTGCCGGAATCCCATGCGTGCCGTAATCCCTTGGTTGCCGGAATCCCACCAACGTAATAAGTGCAAAGGCTACATTGCCCGCAAACAGGCTAATGATATTCTCCACATTACAAATCAGAAGGAGATCACTGAATTGTTTCCGCAATTCATGAGGGGCCATCTAAGATTCGCTCATTAAACGAGTGCGATGGCGGTAGCAATAGAAAAGATGTCCCACACGCGACGTCATCGAGAGATTCAAGGATGGCAAAGTTCAGCTTTCTTTCTTGATGCAGCAGGCTTTCGTATAGTGCACGCGGAGTCTGAAACCGGTAACTCTGGGCATCACCAAGAAAGTCCCACGAAGCCACGAGACACACCCGCATCTGTTTCAATATTTATTTATTTCATTGACTTCACCCTAAGAATGCGATGAAGCGCGTGGACGTGAAGTCCTGATTATGATCGAAGAATGCCTGTGCTCTGCCGATTGTCAGAATCCGAGGGGGCACTGTGAAGGTTAGGATAGGACACTGGTGCCGTGAGGCGAATTTGTGAGTCCAAGGCCACAAAGAGGACAGCAAATAGGCAATACACGCCACGAAATCTGTGGCATCTTAAAAAAGAACGGCCAAAACGTTCTTGACGTCATTTCCCCCCCTGTCTGCACTCTGTCGATCCCTTTTTTAAGCTGTGGGCACACAAACTTATTCCAACTACCTCAATTCTCCTCCAAAAACGAACGACTGTATACTATCGAAAAATTTGCATTAGTAATATCGTGTGGCTGTTCAGTACAGGTGCAATTTCGATGCTCCAGCTGCCCAGCAAGAAGGATTGTTCTAGAGGAACGAATTTTTAAACGTTGACTGCATCCACATATATCCTTATATTTTTGTATTGGAACTTTGTAAGCAAATACACGAAATGAATGCGGTAATTCGTACCTTGGAACCGCGGCTCGTGTTCATGTCTTGGCTGAACGTAACGATGCTGGGGTTTCGCTTCCGGCCCGAGGGCAGTGCGCTCTTGGAGCTGTTTACGTTCTGCGGGGTCCTCCTGGGTGCGTAAAAAGGAGGCATCAGTGTGATCAGGAGTAGCGAATGCAATTAGAACTGACACCCAGTGTGAGATCTGCTGAAACAAAGGAACTGTGCTTCTCTTGTGTCGCCACGAATGTCCACGGGTGCTCCCCCGAAAACGGAACCCTTCGTCTCAGCGCAAATTCTACGGTTCGCGCAAAGGAATGGGGAGGTAAATTTCTCACTCCCCGGGCAGGAGGGAGAGGAACCCGCATGTGCCTGCGAGACCACGGCACTCCCGCTCCCTCTACGGTGTGTGTGTCTGGAAAGCGGATTCTGCAAGGCCGCCTGCATGACGCACAACCAACAGAAGATTTACGAAAGGATTCACCTACAACAGCTACGCAGCTAAAAGTATCGGCTTTCCTGTAGTGTCAATGCGTTCAAAGCCAACTACCGAAACTACCGCAGCCTCTGTGTAACTAAAACCTGTAATGTTCGCACTATATATCCTAACCTTTTACTGCCGCGTTTAAGGCAAATCTTGGACACAGCCTCAAACACTGAGAAAACGAGCTTTTTTACAACCCATTCGTTGCAACATCTTAGCGAATCGATATCGGAATTGAGAGAAGGTGGCGTCGTAAGGTGCAGCAGCAGAACGGGTATCCGGATTAAGCGCGTCTTCAGGCTCACTTAGCAAACAAATATCGCTGTTATACGACCAAAATTTTGGCTGCCTTTGCAATTTTTCCTCTTGGGCGCCGCCCTACGGTCATTGCTATTGGCGACAAAGAGCTATACGCAATGCTTTATAAAGATGACTTTCGGTTAAAAATTTCGTATCCTTCGTTACTAAGTGTTCAGTGGGAAGAAGAGCGGTTGCATTGAAATCTAATACGGTTAATACCGATGAAGGAGCCCATTACTGCATACCAGTTCTCTTCATACCCACAACGTCTAAGGTTGTACGTTATCGCTGGCGCTTTTAGTAAAGCCGCTCCATGGGTACAGGCCAGGCAAGTGTTTACCAGATAGAAATCAACTTATCACGCTATTGCAACGTTCAAACTGCTGATTTCTACGCGGGTCTCGATTATCGGTACCTGGGCGCCCAGGACCAAGTAGATACGCATTGCTCCGCACCAGCGTGATTCTATGATCCCAATAAGACAACTACGGCGGACCGCCATTGAGCGGAACAGAAAACATTGTTCTGTCAAGATGCACAAACATTGGGTGAAGCGGCCTGATACTGCTCGGAATAAATGCGAAACGACGCAACATGGATTCAAAGATACACTACCCGACACGATGGTGGTCCGTTGCAACTAATAAAAGCCTCCAACCAGATTGAAATGTACATCTCGGGTTATTGTTCTCAATTGGCGCCGACTGGTTAATGGCCCGATTCCCGTGTGCTAATTTATTGGATAATAAGCAAACTGGTCCCAGTTGGGACCAACTGGGACCATCTCCACTATTCCATCTGGCTGTGATTTCGAATTTTTCAAGCCAGTTTTTAGTAATTCGAGTTTGGACAAGCTGACGCGCACCACGGTAGACCTGTGCACAGAAGGCGTTCGAACATTCGTAGCGTGTACGCACAAAAAATCTGCAGGAATTCAGAGAATTGTCTACTAATGCATAGCATTATTATGCCGCTTGTCTAGAATGTGAGTTCTTCACAGCCAAATTTGGCTATGAGTGGCGAAAGAAATTATTGTATTCTTTCACGTTTTCTTTTGTTTCTGTTCACCAATGATATCAATTTATACCGCTATAGCGATGAAGTGCCTCTACTTGGTTAAATATGTTTTTGGTCCGAAGATTCAAAGCGCGCTGCACAGTTGATCCGTTTGCGCTATTATTTATACGTATTTCCAACGCTCTTTTTCCAACTTTTTCTATTTGTTTCTCGGTTTTGTGGGGAGATGTATAGAACACATATTTTTGTTTTGGCAATAACCTTTGTTTAAAAGTTTTTTTCTTTTTTCTTATCTTTTGTTGTGCTTTTTCGAAATTTTGTTCGACCAATTAAAGGTGCTGCTTCCACGATATCTGCGGTTTTGTAGAAATTCGTGCGTTACATGGTCCTGGCTGTGGGGGTATCCGGCAAAGAATGCTACTTATTGAAACGCCATCTCGCAGCGTTCACTTCTCTCAGGACATCCGTCGGCGTGCAAGCGTACCCAAGTGACGAGGAGGCGACTTCCGGGTTAGCCTTTTGCGTGCCCGCGGCCTTCTCGCCGACGCCTGGGCTCCCGGCCCAGTGAGAAGGGTGTGCTCCTTCGTCACGGCTGTGCAAGGCCACGGTCTTGGCCTTGCGCATGCCAGGCCTTTTGAGAGAACTGCGGTTGGGCACCCCTGGAACCGGCGATGGGCCGGCAGCGGCTGGCGGCTTGTCCACCTCAGGCGACTGCTCCCGCGAGTTGCTCTTTGGGGAAGGCCTGCACGGGATAACATACGTCCGTCCAGACATACGCGCCTGCGAAGCCCCTCTAATGTCGACACCTGTTTTACTGGGAAATTCCCTCAACCAAAAGCTCATGGGTGCAAGACGGTTTAAGCTTTCTCAGTCATGGATGGGTGTCGTACCCTGGAGGAAATGATGGCGGCGGTGGTACCTCCCCCTTAAATCTGTATTTGATAGGATATTCTTTTTTGATGTCCAGAAGACATCATAAAAGAACATCATATCAACAAAAGTCCAGGCATACGCGGATGCGAAGCCCATCTAATGTACACACTTGGTTTACTGGGCAATTCTCTCAACCAACACCTGCCAATCATGGTCGCTCGGGTGCGAGACGTTTTAAGCTTTGTCAGACATTTATCAATGTCGTAGCCTGGAGGCGATGATGGTAGTGGTGGTTGTACCCCCCCCCCTCCCCCCATAAATCTGTAATTGATAGAATGTTCTTTTGGGATGTTCTTTTTGCCGTAAAATGCTTACTTTGCTGTGCATTTTTTAAACGGGACTTTTTTTTTCAAGCACCGTTTGCCTTCATGGTTTCGAAATTTATAAAAAGGCACGTCCGTCGTGTTTAAGGGTGCATTCTTGCATTTCACGGAACATGAAAATTTTCGGCGCTTCTTATCACACCAGGATAAGCATAAGTAGAGGCAGAGTGATGAGTTGTGCGCATAATTTTGCGTTCATACGGCGAAAGCAGCAGTGCGTTGCAAGAGTTGTATTAGGAGGACGGCTACGCAAACCAGCGCCTGTCATGTGTGCCCCAGTTATTGTCCAACGCACTGTTGCCACAAAATAAACTAATCTGCAAGCAACAAAGTTACAACCTTAGTTCATGAAGAGCGTTTAACTGAACTTGTGTAGAAGAAAGTTTAACTTATGGTTAGGATTGTTCTTAGAGGGCTCGAACCCTCCCTAGAAGTTAACATTAAACTGTCTGTCTGTCTGTCTGTCTGTCTGTCTGTCTGTCTGTCTGTCTGTCTGTCTGTCTGTCTGTCTGTCTGTCTGTCTGTCTGTCTGTCTGTCTGTCTGTCTGTCTGTCTGTCTGTCTGTCTGTCTGTCCGTCCGTCCGTCCGTCCGTCCGTCCGTCCGTCCGTCCGTCCGTCCATCCATCCATCCATCCATCCATCCATCCATCCATCTATCTATCTATCTATCTATCTATCTATCTATCTATCTATCTATCTATCTATCTATCTATCTATCTATCTATGGCTCGTACCTCCCGACCATTCGCAGCGTGCGTTTGCCTAATTGATTTTCTGGTTAACGGGAACCATGACTCAGCAAGCACGGGGCTGTGCGTTTAATTCCTTTCACGTCTAATATGAAGACCATAATACTTGTATACGGTAAGTTGCAGTGAGGCAAAACAGACCACATTGACACCACTTGGATCAATTAAACGACAATGGGAAGAAAAATAACTCGCAGCAAAAGTTTCCTCACCACCTCTAACGACATGAAGAGGATCACCAACCATCAATCCAAATAGTATCTATGTCCGCTGCAAATCGGCTCTATGTGTGGCGTGAACTCCACCGGATAAATTATTTTCTGAGCTAGCTCCGACCTTTCAGACCAGCGACGATTGGTTGAGACGGAACCGATGGCCAGCATGGTCCAAGGCATCCCGGCCTAAGGAAGCCGCCGACCGGACGGGTGCCTGATATCAGGACCTCGACTCAAAATTTGTTCATCATCTGAGCAGCGACTTCCCCCCCTCCCCCCTCCCCCAGCGCAGGCAGTTTCCTCATCAGCTGTCTCTATGAGCTTCCACTGTCACCTATACTACCATAACCAACTTTCCGAACCCGTTTAGCCACGTACATTAATTTTTCATGCCTCTGAGAGATATTACGCGTACAGCCCATGCCGGTTCTGTTTCAACGTGCCCACTTCGAGCGAGCTTTTCGTCGCACTGAGCAGACGATGCACCTGTGACGCAATACAAGCAATATTGTTTCCGTGCAGTGATGCAGGTTAAAGGCCTCGCAATTGTCAATAGTTAACGTCTTGAAACGGACGCGAAATTGACTTTTTTTAAGCGGACACAACCCTACGATTCTCCCACACGCACATATCCGGCGGAATTTTGTTAAGCCGGAAGACGTACCCTGGAGGAGAGCTAGAGTCCTCAGCGTTCGGTCCACCGAGGTTGCTTGCTGCCGCATGTCGCCCAGCCTGACCCTCGGGAGAGTCCCTAATGGGGCCTGAAGGCGCTGCGGTAACCTTCTGGTCCTTGTCGCCGCCGCTGTTGAGCTCCGCCGCCTTGGGTGGCTGCTGCCCGTTGACCCTTGAAGTAGGCGCCTTCTGTGGCCTGCTGCTGGGCTTCAAAACCGGGTCTGGAGGAGGGGACTTGCCCGCCTTTTCGAGGTCTGCTCGCTGATGAGGGCGTTTCTTTTTACGCGAGTGCGAATGCTGCCGAGTGGCCATTCTCTTCAGCCTTCTCAAGAGGGCTCGCGCACGTCTTCTTCCTTTCCTTCTTCTCCGAAAATGGCTGCCCCAGAGCAGAGGAGAAAGTTTCAGTGTCTTTGGCAGTAGTGTCAGCTACGCCGGTGATAGTTTAATTCATGTTCACAACGACGACGAAAACGGCGATAGTGACAGTGGATACGGTGGTGGTGGGGTGCGAAGAACCAAATCGTAAAAAAAGTGGAACTTACCCACCCCCACCCATTAATATAATCGGCAATCCTGGCATAGCTCTTAAAGAAGCCGTGAAGAGAAAACAAAAGTTTGTTTTCTCTTCACGGTGCACGGTGCAGTGCAAAAGTGCACCCGCAGCCCTAGCCATGGAATCGCCTGATTCGGAGAACAAAACTCTCGCCGAGAAGCTCGGGCTTGTATTTAACAACCTCACACCACTTGAACGCTCAATGCTTCTAAGTGCACGAGCGGCAGGAGTTGTGGGATACGCGGATGGACCGGAAAGCGACCATTCCGCGATAGCCACAACAGACGAACGCCCAGCCGTCGGCACCGCTGCCTCATCAGCCCCGTCGCGACGGATGAATACAGACTGGTACGTATGTGCCGTATTTTTATTACGGTTAATAATAGTTCAATTTTAGTAGCAGTATCGCTTATGCCAGTTGGCCGGTGTCGTGTATGGAAAGCCGTTCGCGCGAGCTCTCTGCTTCGACCAGAAAGATACGAGTGTCAATGCGCGGTGTGTACGGCATTTTTTCCCAAGGTCAGAGCGCTTTGACGGCGATTTGACGAAGTCGGCGACGAGCGCCAGCATGTCCCAGGAGTGAGCTAACGTAAGGGTCCCTGCCGTATTCACTTCCTCGGAAATGAAGCGAGCACACTCGTACTTCCTTTAGCTCTCGTTCTCCTCCGTTTGCAAAGTTCACGAAACGTAGCCACTTGCTTCACCGAGGTTCGTCGTTGGGCAGCACATGAAAGGAGATGTCCTCACCGGCGGGGATATCGCATTCCCTCGACGATTAGCCCGTACTACATGGGCATTTCAAAACGTAGCAACGAAATTTCATTGTAAAGTACTCGAACAAACTGAAGTTTTCAGTGGTTGTCAACTGGAAACGAGCTCCAAACAATAGCAGCAAGCCAACACCATTCCGAAACTGCGACAACTGTCACTATCTCGTCGCTGCTTGCTGTTCCATACTCCCCTCGTTTCTATTTTTACCTTTGCTGGTTGGCGATATGACGGCCAACCTCCTGTGAAGGGATTACGATACGAAGCAAGGTCGCGGCTGTGCGTGCTGGAACGGTTCGTTGGCCCCGAAGAGCCTCGAACCCGAAAATTCGTCGACGCGACGGTGGCGACGGCGATATGTCGAGTTCGGCTGGCGGTAGTTTCGTACGCATTGGCGTACACGCTTGCGTCTTTATTCGGAACTTCAACCGTTTACTCCACCGTTCTTAGTGTCATAAAAGGAATGTGCAGTATGTTTAACGGGCATATAGCTCACTATGCAAACTGGTAAGTCCTGCCTATTGCGTTTGCTTTTGCCGGCCTCCGCCAATCGCAGAGCAATCTCGTGTGACATCATAGGTTCTGTTGCGGGAAATGAGCTGGTGGGTCGCATGGTCATTCCCTTTTTTCCTAATTATGTAGCTTATTTGAGCGAAGTTTGTGTTAAAAGTGGTGTCAGTATGGTTCTAACGAGGCAATCTTTCGAATGAACCAAACTTGTGTTTTCTCTTCATGGCTCCTTTAAGCTACATGAATTGTAGACACCTCCCGATAGTTGCAATTCCGGTATGTTGTTATGCGAATTAAAAGAAACTATGAAGCGGAAAAGAGAGAGAGAGAGAGAGAGAGAGAGAGAGAGAGAGAGAGAGAGAGAGAGAGAGAGAGAGAGACGTTTATTAGGGAAAAAAAGGAGGTGTCGCGATTGTCCTAGGGATGGTTCCCTCTTTTCTGGGCCCCAAACTCTTCTGCTCCTCTCCGGGCTCGAAGAATTAAGTGCTTCTGAGTCCCAAAGTGGGAGCTGGCCAGAGCTGCCCCCCATAGTACGACCATGTTTTTTGGTGTTGTTTCCCGAAGGCCCGATGATAGGGCAGGCCCATTCTGCATGAAATAAGTTGGAAGGGTTTCCGCATTTATTGCATGCGCCTGTGTGTGCTTGAGGGAACATTTTAAATAGCCGGGATTTGTTAGGTTAAGTGTTCGTCTGGATTTGCCTCAGTGTTTAAGCTTCTGCGCCAGAAGGATTCTTGCCCAGGTTGGGAAAAGAGCTCTTTCACCTCTTTCGACAGTGAGGCATTCGCCAAAGCCACTTGGGAGGGGCTGCAGAAGGTTAGAACTGTTAGCCGCGCGGTTTGTCAGATCTCGCGCAGCCTGGTCGGCCCCCTCGTTTCCCTCCAGCTACATGTATCCTGGAGTCCAGACAATGCGGTGGAACTGATTCGATGTTTGGGGCTCTATTTTAAAGACAGTTGTGAATTCTTCCATTTATGATATTTTGCATAGCCTTTTTGGAATCTGTGACTATTTGGACGCTTTCGTTATTGTGCTGCCCATACCTTATTCTCAGGAAGAGAGCACCAGTTTAGGTTTCGTCAACAGTGGTGTGTGTTAGCGTAAGGCAATCTTTGATGGCTCCTTCGTGATCGAGTTTTACGAGACAGGCATTGTATGAAGAGGAAGAAAATGTCTTTTAGAACTCTACATGTTTGTGAAGGGGAGAGCCTGGTTGAGCGTTTTGTCGCTATGCTGTTGTACTTTGTGTTGAACATCCCGGCCGCGCCCATCAGCACTTGACCAGCCCCTGGCAAGCAACCTCCGGGGCTCATTCTGCTCGCTAGCCATTCCCGTTTACCGGGCCGCGTTTCGACGTCCTTTTTGGACCCAGCGCAAACTAATAGATAGGGCACGAGCAGCCAGCCAGGACCAGGGCATCCCGGATTAGAAAGCGCCCCCACGGGGCCTGTGCTCTCGCCATCAAGCACCAGTGAGCTCGCAATTAAAGACGTTTATTCTTTCTCTTCCTCCCTCCCCCTCTTCTTTCTCTTATTATTTCGCTTCCTCTCTCTCTCTCTCTCTCTCTCTCTCTCTCTCTCTCTCTCTCTCTCTCTCTCTCTCTAATTTCTCAGTGCTGCTTCCGTTTCTTGGCGCACAATGACGGACCCAGCCTTTCAGGATCGCGTGGCTTCAAAATTTTTTTTGCGACATCTATTTTTTTTACCTCACAAGCGCGTGCTTGACACATCGGTACTTCCAAGCAGGGCACGCAAAATATGCGGGACCCGCTTGTAATTGGCGAAAATATACGACGCGTAACTTCATAAAGCTGCTATTGCACAAGAGCGGTAGCAGCAGCACTGGTAGTGCGAATAAAATAAATGACGACCTCAATAAACATTTACTGAAACCCCATCCGACCCCGTGCCCTGAGGCGGACCAGCTGGCGGAACCCTTATTTCTGGAGTCACTGGCTGTGGCTGGCCGCCCGGGACCGACTGACCAGGCAGAACGGGGTTGGGCAGCTGTGCCGCCCGCTGTGAATTCAGGCGAAGAGCGGGGATTTCAACGAAGGACGTGTGTGAGAGAACATTCCATTACGATAGATTAACCTTCGTACGGGCGTTCTCCGGCCACTTGAAGATAAAAAATATGCATATAGCCCGACCTTGCTGCGAGGATAATTCTATATCCAAAGTTTAATCAAGCAAGGCACGCCAGGTAAAATGGCCAACAACCCGTTCGCTGTTCTGCACCTGATTCCGCTTATTCGCCGCTGTCATTTTCTCGAGACTGCGCTCGCGCTTCTCCGCTTGTCGTTGTTAAATCTTTTATTCAGAAAGGGAAGGGCGAAGGCCTTGATAGGGAGTTGGGAGTAGAGGAGAGAGAGAGAGAAATGACCTGTATTGATTCGTCCTGCGAGAAAGGTGCGGGTCAGGCCACGCAGGGCTTCGCCGCACCTCGTCTAACTACCTGCGCTAGGTAGCGGGCGGAGCCCGAGGCGTCGTGCCCGGCCGGCCGCGCGGGTTACTCGGATCGCCCGCGCCGTCGCCGTCCGCTCGACCCCCGCGGGGGCCGGGAGGCGAGGGGCGCTGGCTTTCCTTTCGCCGTTGCAGCGCCAGAGCTTCCTCGAGCCGCTGGACGGCCCTGAGCTGGTTGCCGTGCTCCGGGGAGCCGATCAACTCGCGAATGTCCGGCGGAGGATTCATGGGTGAAAGGTGTTCGGCATGAGTTCGTGGTTTTTGGGAGATGGCATAAGATTTTTCACAGGACCGTTGTACAGCGTTGAACGGTCTATTCGCTGTTGCAGGCCATCACTTTATAATTCGCACCAGACCGCTCTTGGTGGAAAGCTGTATGATAAGGCTAATGGTGTGTTCATCTCATGTGAGGGATCAATATGGGTTGAGGGATCTGGGTGTGGGGAAGTGAAATTCTAGTGTCGAGACAATTTGGGGCATATGTTCTTACTGCTTGCTGGCAGTATGGACATTTCGAGTGTATAAGGGTTAATACCATTTGGGGATTGTTTCCGGTGAAAATGACGGATCTGTATAGAATTTGTTAATAAGTATGCCTTTTGGTTCTTGTACGAGAAAGTTGGTTGGAAACGTGATCTCTCGGAGTAAGTTGCTGGAATCAGAGTTTCTTGTTGTCTTTGTACCTGAGTATGCGGATGGCTGGGGTGTGCTAGTAATCTTGTCCAAGCAGTCAGGAAGGTCTGAAGCCGATGGGGCGCCGGGATGAGCGAAGGAGAGATAAGGGCAAGCCTCTACGCAGCTTCCTGCACTGCCTCATTCCCAAGTGCTGCCGTATCATGGCCAGGTGTCCAGTTATGCGGGCTTGAATGCCATGGAGTTGTTGGGCCATTGTTTTCCTGATAAGCTGGTTTACTGAAGGATGTGTTGGACATGGTCGTCGAGGTTCTTAAAATGTTGCCTGAGAATCGGTTAATGTTCTCATCTTTTTAGGTATGGGTTGATGGTGATCATACATAACGTAGTCAAGAGCATGGCTAATTACGATTAGTTGCATTTCCGTGGGTGTGACAGTAATTGTGGAGTACTGGGCGCCCATAATTGTTTGGTCATCTGGGGAAACCCCAGCAGTTCAAACATTTGGTGGCATCACGCTGGCATCAGTATAAATGTCGATTTCGTCGGATTGTTTTGTGATGCATGGCCTGAGACAACGTTTCTGTCTTTGTTCTGCCGTTGTGCAGGCGATGGGGTGGGTTGTTGGTTCGATCAGGAGAGGTCGTTGCCACGGAGGAATGGGTATCGGAAAATTGGGTAAGGGGATGCGATCTTGCTTATCCCAGACCATGAGTGTGACACGTTGATGAGTAAGATTCCGCTTGAAGTTGTATTGGTCGCTTTGCTCTTGAATGATTTTTTTTTTTCAATTTGTGGAAGGGCAGCTATAGACTGGAGATTGGGGATTTTTGTATGGCGTGGTAAGCCAGAGATGGTACGAGAAGTCGCATGAATGAAGAACATAGAGAGCGCGTCGTTGGATACAATTCAATGTGTAAGATTGGGCTTTATATGCGACAATAACGACTGCGACGGCGCGGGCAAGTGTCTGCACTGGTTTATGCTTTGCTCCATTGTGCTTGTTAGCTAGCCTTCGAATGGCATGTTGAGTCAATTTCCATTTCTGTTTAAGTTGTTTGAGCCAATGGTCGGGCTACTTTTGTAACCGATGGAAATGCCTACTACGCGAATGTGGTCAAGTTTGGCAGTGATCGTCGTGATGCCAACCATGAGGCAAGGAGGATGAAAGTCAGGAGTTGGGCTGCAACCCAACACTGACAGAAACTCGGTTTTAGTAGGGGATAAAGAAAGCACAAAATCCGGTACGCTATATTCCATGATTGCCACTGCGTTTTGGAGGGCCGTAGTCATATATTGTTCATTTAGGTAGTTTATTATTATTTGGACCTTATTGTGACGTCCGCATCAATAGTAAACCTCGCACTAGTATATCGTTGAAGGTTCAAGGTGATCTTAGTCACGGCTAGAAAGAGTGTGGGACTGAGGATCTAGCCTTGAGGGACTCCTCTGTCGAGGTAGAAGGCACGATGGATCCAACCTGGGAATGTTCCTTGAAGCCTGATGGGGCGGGCTTCTAGGAAGTTTCGAACCCGTGTCAGTGCTTCTTGGATAGAAAAGGCCTTAGCACGTTCATAGAGATGGCGCCCTGGCTAACAGAGTCAGAGGCTTTTCGAAGGACAAGTGCGAGTTCGTAGCCCGGAATTCCCGACAGGTTGGACGATTAATGACTTGTCGAAGCAGCCACAGACTGTCGGTAGTGCCGAGATTCGGACGTAAACCAGTTTGCGCAGGGTGCAAATAGGGTTTGATATACTTCAGGTAGTGGACTATTCGGTTGTTAATGGATGGCTCGATGAGCTTATATAGGACGGGTGAGAAGGACGTCGGGCGAAGATGGGAAAAAAGATTAGGAGAGGTCTGTTTCTTGTTAGGTTTCGGTATTGGATAGATGAGGGATTGCTTGAGATGTAGAGGTACCGGCCCGGTTTCCCAGGAATAGTTTATTTGTTCCAAAAGTTTGTATCGCGCTGGTTCTGGAAGGTTGCGAAGATGGTGTCTTCATGCTTGGCTTCCTCCACTTACTGGTTACATCTTTCAAAATGACGATGATGTTGATTATCCTGATGATGTAGCCGCCCTATTCCAACTTGCTTAAACACTGACCTCACGTGCGCAAAGTTGCTCCCTTCTACGCTGTAACCCCGACTCCTACTTTTCCCAGAAGGCTCCCACCAACAGGGGCAAGTCCGTTCCGGTTCTAGAGACCACTTCACCTTACCCCGTCCTTTAACCCCTTCTCCGCAAACAAGCCTAGAGCCCGACTTGCGTCCTATAAAGAACTCTCCCTCTTTTTCACTAACTCACTCTTATTTTCTAGAGGTCAATCCCTTGCCAGGTACGGGCATGTCATATAAACCATCGCGTTTATGTGCCCTAATGCACCCCGTCATCATTATCAGAGACTATTTATCCCGACCGCAGGACAAAGGCTTCTCCGATACACTTCCAAGCTGTCCTATTTATCCGTTGACAGGGCTTTCTTACTAAAGACAGGCTTTTTACGCCTCATTGATGGCGCCGCTGTCACGCCAAAACGCACTCCAAGAAAGCCAAATTTACACAATGGGTTTGACAAAAATATGCTGGTGACGATGATAAGCGGATGCACACCAAGCGCATCAAATAAAACAAGGCTTCCCCTATCAGGAAAGAGGTAGTCACGTGGCGACGGTTGCAGACAAACACTTTCACAAGCCCTGTTTCCCTCAACCGATGCTCTCCAGTTCGTTACTCAAACCTCTACTCTTTGTGCAACAGCAGAGTAGACGTACGGGACATGATATTGTTTTGCCATGAGCTCCAAAAAATATAACCGACTATAATGGCAAGGTATTTCATTGCTCTCCTAGTAGAGGACTATGGTAGCTGTGGACCTATTGTAGATATCATCTAGTATTCTTACGAAATACTCGTCTACACCCTTATTCCGCAATGTCTGCATGACTGTTGACGTTTCGACCGAGTCAAAGGCTTCCTTACAATCTATGAAGGCTATATATAGGTGGTGAGTATACTCCGCGAATTTATCACCTGATTGATCGTGTGAATATGGTATATTGTTGAAAAGCCTTTACTAAACCCTACTATATTGTTGAAAAGCCTTTACTAAAACCCTGCGAGGAGCTCCGTGTTCTCGCCTATGCGGACGATGTGGCCTTCATCTGCACACAAAGATCACAAGTGGGTGAGGTAATCAGGACAGCGAACCAGTTCTGCCACTTTTCAGGAGCAGAGCTTAACCTCCTCCAGTCGAAGGAAGCCTGGTTGGGTGAATGGGAATCCAAACCCAGCCACCTATTTGGAGTGACCTGGGAGGAAGAGGAGGAAGAGTTACCTGGGAATCAACCTCAACCAAAGCGCTGCAGTTTCAAACCGATGGAAACCAAAGCTGGAAGCGGTGGAATGAATGCTGTAACCATTGAGAAACCGGACGAATCGCTCTTTTCACGAGGGCCCATGTATGCAATGCAATAGCATACCCCGCGGTGCTGTATGGAGCCCACAACACAGCTGTCAACGCAGGCTCCTTGAACAAACTGCACCAGTCCTGCGCATTTTTCCTCTGGCGTTCCCCGTACGAACCCACGCACCGCTCAAACCTCTTTTGGAGTTTGGAACGGAGTGGTTTGGGTATCGTCAACGTGGAGCTCAAACTGACCATCCAGCAATGGCTCGCTCATCTGGGCAGCCTCGCCGAGCCTGGGTGCCAGACATTTGGCACCATGGCTTGCCATTACAGCAGCCCTTTGCTTTCACACGCGCCACCGGATTCTTCAGAGAAGTTGCGCTAGCCCTAGCCCTGCTTGAGCAGCACTTTTCTTGGGAGTATCTATTCAAAGCAAATCCCAGGAAACTGTACTGGGACCTCGTGGAAAAGGTCCTGCCGCCCCCTCTCTACCAACAACCGAAATACCTGAAGACGTATTAAAACGCGTAAGAAGACTCCCTGTGCATACCAGTTCAAATGACTTGTTATTCCGCCTCCACATGGGGGTGCTGCCCGCGAATACACGTTTGGAAGATAGGGGTTTCTTCATCCATGGCGGGGCAGGTTGCCTTCTTGCGGGACACGGGAAACGGCGGAGCACGTCCTCATAGATTTTAATTCATCTTAACACCGCGGCAGTCTTCTGGTACGAGCTGTAGACTGTTCTCTCAGCCAAGGGGCCTGTCGTGGTCAGACCTCCGACGTCTGCGCACACTCACAGGGAACAAGGAGGTTCGAGACTGCGTGGTTGTCATTGGAATCCACTCTCTGTGGAGGGCTGGAGTGGACGCAGTGGAGTGCGCTAGGAGCCCCAAGCCTGCCTTGCGGCACTTTACGGAAAAGGTCGAATGGACTGGGAGCATGATGGGGGCACCCGATGCCGACGCAGAGCTCTGCAACTCACTGGAAAAGGGATGCCAAGCCCTGCAACTCTTCAAAGAGAAAGAAATGCACCGATGGCAACGGCTGTGACTCGTGGGTGATCCTACCATTGCGTTTTCGCAACGCTGGTCTTCACCGACCAGGCGTCCTTTACATCAACCCAGAGTATAAACCCACATGTGACAGGGTGCTTTCTCAGCATTGTCTCTTGCGCCCTTTTTATTTTTCAGTTATTTGCAACGACTTACATTCTTGTTTCTGTAACACTTTGCTCTCACAGTCTTATGTGTCGTGTATTTTGTGGCTAAGCCGAAGGTTATGTCTGGACGGTATGTACGCGCACAGTTGCCAACACCTCATGCGTGCCAGTAAATCATGTATGTGTGTACATTGTGTAAACAAAAGTTGTGTTACAAAAAGAAAAGTAGTAGGTAAAGTGTCTATTCAGGCTGGTCGTAACGACGGGCTCGCTCGGCGGCCGCAAGTTGGAATCACACACGGAGCACGTTTTTTTTACTTGAGCGATTTTGTGCCATTTGGTACAAAATAGGCAAGATTCCGAAGAGAATTCGGGAAAACACGGGAACTTTAGCAAGGAAACTGGCTACAAACGGCACATACAGCCAGTAGATGTGGGTTGGGATAGATTGTACAATGGTTGCCAGACAACTGAAGCAGTCGCGACACCTGTCACGTCGATAGAAAAGGAAGACGAAAACGTGGCGCAAATTAGACGTAGACGAAAAAGGATGCATTATTTCTAAGACATATGGCTTTCACCTATACAGGATAATATACATTAACAGCGCTTAGCGCTCAAATGTTATTGATGTGAATTCTATGCTAGTTACTCTACCGACCGACGATGCGCGCATGATCGCTTGCGATCAGCTTCAAAACAAGAATTTCAAAGCCGTCTCCTCAATTATGAATTCTGAAAATATTTGGGATTTACGTTTCCTAAAAGGTCCTTCAAGCAGTTGAAGTTAACCAAAAACAAATGGGTCATTCCACGCCAAACGTCCCAAAGAATTCGCTCTAGCATATCCCATGGCACTACAAAAATTTATGGTTGATTACTTCCCTTCCCAATTCATTCTCGTTGCCGAGTTTTGGCGAGAAAATTTTTTTCTGTCTCCTACAGCCATTTCAAAACCGCGGCGGTTACGAAAACCTTCATTGCGAAAAAAAAATGGCAAAAGTAAAATAATATACGCAGCGCGTGATCCCGCGTGATAAAAAAAGAAGCGCGATTCCTTGCTACAATGCATTCGCAGTTGCTAGTGTGTTTCAAAATGGGCCTTGCGATGAAGCAAATCGGTGTTTCTGAGCAATTTTGTTTTTTCACATTTTTTACAGCTATTGAAACTTCTGTAGAGACAACGCAGCTGCATACATTGGTTGTATTGTTGATGGTAAGTGCGGAAGAAAAATATGGGAGCCGTGAAGTGGGTAGGTTTAGAGCGATAAAGGTGAACTTTGAAAAATGTGCAAAATTGTCCCTGTTCAGACGATTATCACACTGTGGGGCCATCCATGTAAAAATACAGGATTGGGCTCATTTGAAAGGGGGTACAAATGGGATTTATTTCATAAACTGTAACAGAGTAATTTTTATTTTAAACCACAAAATAATTTTAACACGACAGTGTTTTATTCCGGGATCCACCAAGATCTGACTGCCGTCATATCCTCCACGGAAATGACATCGCCAGAAAAACACGGCTGCTCCACAATTTTCGGAACAGGTTGTTGGCCCTGAAGAAGATCTCAAGATGCACCACTTAATAAGCAAACAGCAAGCAATGTCCCTTCGAGGGATAAAAACCAGCCAAAAAATGAGGGGAAGATTGTTGTTATGGACCACGCCGAGAATTATAGCTTCCTCGTGCAAGACGCTCCAAAATCGTACCACTGGGTGTATAGCCGGTATTCAATGGCGTGGAATGCATGCAGGCAATCATGCGAGTGCGCCGCCATATCTGTGGCCAAGCGTCTTTTGCCAAGGTGACGTTGTGCGCACGGCCCTCAGGTCAGGCACCCCTCTTCTTCTCCGTGCCTTCATGGCGGCCAGGCAGGCCGAGGACCGCGACGTGACCTTGTGTTTCCGCGCAAGGCGTGTGCGAGTGATGCGATAGTAAGTTGTACCGCGATTGCATTGGTTACGCGAAAAGTCATGACTCCGCTCATGAGTGTGACAACCTTATCTGCAATTCAAACCCAGCCTCCGCGCACACCTACGAGCGAGTGCGAGTCGGTCGTAGCACAAAGGTTGCAACGTGAGCGCAGTGGTCCGTTTGACAGCAGGAACTGCATCTGCAAACTGTTGCCCACTGAACGCAAGGTAATAAATACCATTGAAGGAATCTGGTAATACCTCGACGCAAAGTGCTGTTGAGTGCAGCACAGTACGACCTACCTATCGCCAGACGCGTATGAAGTAGCCACCGCAGATCAGCTGATTGCCAGCCGCCGCGCTCTAACGTCAGACGTGAGTTGGTTTTGCTGAGTGTGAAACATTTAACGCGCGAGAAAGCCAGCGCTAAATCGGTGTACGCGTGAACCATTTCTCCAAAGAAATTATTCGGTTTTTGTACTCAACCACGTATTAGAGGGCACTTACCTGGCATAAAGTCGTGGATGCGGTGCGGGTGCACTTGCGTCGACATCCGCGGCGGCAGCCAACTGCAGCGTCGGACGTATGCTGATTATACGCGCCGTTCGCAGCCGCGGTTTCATCCTCCGTGGATTAGAAGTGCTCGAGGGTAGGTAGAGCGCCACCACTTAATGTGAGTGCGATTAATATTGTATCTGTTGACGCCACTACCGATAATCGGGCTGAAACGCAGCAGACGATGTACGCTGGTGTTTTTTTTTTCGAGATGCGGGCGAAGAGCGCATGCGCTGGCACGGTGGCCACCGACATGGCGCTTTCCAGTGTGGCCAGGCGGAGAAATCGCCCGCTAAACTTTTAATTGAATACCACCTATACGCACGCCACGATATATCCATTTATGGCATACCATCCTTCAGAATTATGGGGGCCCCTGCGCAAAATCGTTCGCCGTCATTTGGGACTGTCGTGACCACACGACAGCGGCCGTGGATACAGTTCAAGCTAACGCATTAAAACTTCGTAAACATGAATAACGGCTGTCGGAAAATTTCACTGTTTTTCGGATGGGGCATTATCACAGTACAAGAACAATAAAAGTTGTCTAAATTTGTGCTGCCGCGAAAATTAGTCAATTTTTTTCGCTGAGTGGAACGTTTTTGCAACGTCATGTCGAAAGAGCGCTTTCGACTGGTTGGCAGCATTGATAAGTTACTGGAAGCCAGGGCCAGTCTTCAGAGACCTTACAAGGGACAAATACGCCCTCGCTTTATCACCTCGCATTATCACCTCGCAATATCACCTCGTAATACTCAAATCATGTCAGCGTCGACTGCCCTTAAACTCTCTCCCTTCCGACCCTTGAATCACGCCATTTCATTGCTCGTCTGTGGCTCCTCCACAATTTCTTTTATCGGGCAGAAACAAGACGTGCGTTACTAAGGCCGCCTCACAGAATATCACCCCGCGTAAACAACACTTGCCCATTAGCCCCGATAACCGGCGGAACGTCAGCATTTGTCTCGTCCTTTTTTCCTAACGTCATTATTCTATGGAACGCTTTACCCGCCAACATCGCCTACGTGTACCGATAACAAACAATTTAGAGATAAGCTTCAAAATACTTTCACACGATATATTAACGCTGAAGTTCTACTGTTGTGACTTGATGGCACAATTGGTGCTTCAACTGCTTTTTGCATTTTATAATTCTGTTCGCTTGCCTTCACTGTTACATTTGTGCATACTTTTGTGCAACTTTTATTTAACATATTCTTTCTTTGTATTGTCCGGCATTCATGTTCTTGTTGTTTTTTGCCTGTTTTGTTCAATGGTACTCCTGGAAACCCTGTTATCCCCCCTTATGTAATGCATCCGCGTCCTCAAGGATATAATAAATGAAATGAAATTAAATGAAATAATCACACCCCATCAGTTTTTTTACATGGGTGGAAAAGAATAAAGGCATATCCCTGCTCTGGGTGCCAGAAGAAATCGTTGGGGAAACAAATGCAACTCTCAAGAAGATTTGAGTTGACAATGTCCTTGAAAAGTAGGCGCACCTTGCATCACTTGGTACCATAACCGCTAACAACTGTCAATGATCGGTTCATGTCTTACTCCGCCACCCAGACTTTCCAAGTTTGCAAAAAAACCGCGTCGGTGACCACGTTGAAAACTCCAGACTCTTAAATGCGCCAAGACCGGACCGGCAGCCGATCTCCTTCTACATCTGTATCATCTCCATGAACGCAGTGGTGCGGAATTGATATAAGAGCAACTATTTATCTGTCGGTGACGGCCTTCCCACATTTGGTACAATTCAGCCGCACTCCTTCAGAGCGGCTGGCCGCGTGTAAACTCCGAAATCGCGCGCGACCTGCGCTCACGCGCCATCTCTATGAGGAGGCCTTAGCCTAGAGGGCAAACTCTCTCTCTCTCTCTCTCTCTCTCTCTCTCTCTCTCTCTCTCTCTCTCTCTCTCTCTCTCTCTCTCTCTCTCTCTCTCTCTCTCTCTCTCTCTCTCCGATCCCTCGCAGGAACCGTCCATGCAGTGAAGCGCACTTACGGCCCGCCATCTGGGGCCGTGGTGGGTGCGCAATATAAAAATTATTTTCTCGCCTAAAACAAAAATTACTCCAATTTAACTCTCTCAAACAAATCCACTTTCTACCGCCTTTCAAATGAGCATAAGCATGTATTTTTACACGAACGCAACGCAGCGCCATAAGCGTATGAACATGGACAATTTTGCACATTTTTCAAAGTTCGAGTCTTTATAGCGCTGAAACTACCCGCTTCCCGGCTCCCCAATTTTTATTCCGCACTTACCATCAACAGTAAAAACCATGTATGCAGTTGCATTGTCTCAACAAAAGCTTTATTAGCAGTAAAAGATGTGTAAAAGTGCTCAGAAACGCCACTTTGCTTCCCCGCAAAGCCCATTTTTAAACACACTAGCAACTGTCAATGCATTGTTGTAGCAAGGAAGCGCGCTTCTTTTTATATAACGTGGAATAATTTCACTGCGCTCTGTATGTTATTTTTTTCGCGAATTCGTTTTCGCAACGTTGGTTTTCGTCACCGCCGCGGTTTTCAAATGGCTGTAAAAGATAAAGTTTTTCCCTCCTAAAATCGGCTACGAGAATGAATAGTGTAGGGAATTGATCAACCATGAAATTTTATAGTAGTGTGATGGGAGATGGTCGAGTGAATTCTCTGTGACGTTTGGCGTGGAATGACCGAAATGCATTTTCTTTTCTCGGACCCTTTAAAGGGGCCCTGCTGGCAAAACACAACTTCAGTTCATTCGAAAGATCGCCTCGTTAGAATCATACTGACAGCACTGTTAACGTAGACTTCGTTCGAACAAGCTTTATAATTAGGAAAAAAGGGAATGGCCTTGCGACTCACTAGCTCATGTCCCACTACAGAACCTATGATGTCATACTGCACGGCTGTGCTGTTGGCTGGTGCCGGCATAAGCAAACGCAAGTAATGCAGAGTATGATCTTGCAGCCCGAGCTATTTTCGCTGAAACGTATTGAACATATTCATTTTATAGAAGGAAGAATGGTGGGGTAAACATGGAAGTTTCGAAAGTACACGCGAAGATATAAGTACCAGAGCGTGCTGTTGTTGGTACTGCGTACACTAGGCTGCTTATAGCTGCACAGCACTATGGTGCTTTCGGGATGTCTGACACGACATAGGCCGATTGGCGTAAGCGACATCATTCTACGCCACCCTGTTTGTCAAGTATACCCCATGTTTCAAAAAAGGAGTACTCTCTACCGTAACAAAAGCAGGCCAGGTGCAAATACGGTCAGAAACACAACAAAGACGGGCAAAGGTCAGTTGGGGTGGCGCCATGCGGGAGGATTTGCCGTAAATACTGTTTTGTGGTCGTAAAAGCCTAGTGCCGCATTCGCGTTCACTTGAAGACCTGTTTCTGTGACACCATTGCAGAAGACCCCAAGAAACGCGATTTGGCGGGAAAATCAAAAATTTAACGTAGCTTTATTAATTTTTAGTGACAAAATCACCGTTTGCTGTCGCACAAGCGCTGCGGGCACTGCAAAAACAACAAATCTTTCGAATAAAACAAACTTGTACTTTCTCTGCATGGCCCCTTTGTTTTAGTATCATTGTTTATTGACAGTAATCGTCGTGAGCATCGAAAAGGTCGTCGTCTTCTTCGTGGCGAGTGGTGGCAGCAAAGCCATCTTCAGCAATGTGAACTTCCACCAGCACTTCGCGATCGACTCGACGTACCGATGGCGGGATGTGCAAATCGTCTCGGAAGAGGCCTTTTGTTGATATTGTTTCCTGCAACGGCGAACTTACAGCTTGCAAGAAAGCAACTTTGATGTTAAAAACTCGAAACAACTTCGGGACCAGCAGGTGGCATAAAGCTTGCGGTCATGCATGGGAGCAAACTATATCACAAGATAATCAAATATCCCATTGGATATAATAAATCCACCGATGAGCCATGCGAGGACCACACACACACACGCACGCACGCACGCACGCACACACGCACACACACGCACACACACACACACACACACACAAACACACACACACACACACACGCGCGCGCGCGCACGCACGCACGCACACGCACACACGCACGCAAGCACACACGCACGCACGCGCACACGCGCACACGCACACGCGAACGCTCACACCCACACACGCACAGGCGCACGCACGCACACACACGCACACGTTCACACAGGCGCGCACACGCGCACACGCACCCGTACGCACGCACGCGCACTCGCACGCACGCATGCAGGCACACAAGCACGCACACACACATACACGCACACACAAACACACACGCACACACACACACCACGCACGCACTCACACACACGCACGCACGCACACACGTACATACACACACACAAACCCGCAAACACACACATTCAAACGCAGTAAATGTTCAACACGCACGCACGCACGCACACGCACGCACACACATGCATGCATACTCGCACATGCACGCACACACAAACATATGCAAACACACACACGCACGCACTCACGCACGCACACGCACGCACGTCACCAGCTTCCAGAAACCCTAAACAAAATCCCAAATGTCCTACACGCCATATACGCCGATGATATAACCATATGGACAAACACGGGGTCAGACGGAGAAAAGGAAGCCCTACAAACAGCAGCACCGGCCGTGGAAAAGCATGCCTCCCAATGCGAACCACAATGCTCGGTGGTAAAATCAGAGTTACACCGATTCCTAAAAAGTACACCGGAAAAAAACATACGTACCACCCACTCCGATGACAACCATCCTAGACGGGAAGCCTATCCCAACGCTAAAGACACTAAAAGTGCAGGGGCTGAGACAGCAGTAGGACAATGGCTGCGTAACAGCACTAAACCAGTTAATGAAACAAAAAGAACAAACACTCCGAAGGAATAACCGCGTAACCAATAGAGGAATGGGATGAAAAAAGGGAATATTCCAAAAATTTTCAACGCTCTCAATTTTACGAGTAGCATACTCAGCGTCACTCTTGTGTTTAACAGCCACTTAACATCAAAACACTCGACGCAGCATTTAGAAAGGCAATGAAACCCGCGCTATGATTACCCCAGTGGACGTCGACTCAGAAATTAAGTTAACTCGGAATCAGCACCACAGTTGAAAAAATACTCGAGGCACCTAGAATCGGCCAGTTTTGAGACGTTAAAAACCAGCCACACTGGCAGGGAAACCATAAAGCGAGTGGGCTACCGAATATATGAAACCATGCGCGCAACCACAAATGATATTCCTTATTGCATATCCAGGGCCCTGAAAGCAGCACCCATACCGAAAAACATGAACCGTACACTCCACCACGGCAGAACGTTAAACAGGTGACTTTATATCGAAAGAATATACGGGAATTCATCGTACACGTGCTACACTGATTCCGGTCGCAAAGCCACCATCTGTGCCCATACAGCAACGTACAGTAACTGCTAGCGTGCGGACAACTTCTCTCGAAGCGGAAGCGGCAATCGCTCCAGCTATCATTTCAGGTCAACATGATGCACGAACGAAGACTGTTTCTGACTCCCGAAACGCCTGCAGGCAATGGGCGAGATGGCGCATTGGCAAGACAGCCCACAGATTAGCAATCGGCTAGAAATCAAATAAAACCAAAATTATATGGCCCCTTGGCCATTAAACTTAAGAGGACAATCAACAGGCTCACGCCTGGACTCGCGCCTCCCTTTCCGACATGACAGCACCCAGGCAGAGTTTCCTGTTCCTGTTATGCCCATTTATTCTGAAAGTCTAAGCTACTACAAAGTAACCCCGATTAAATGCCTACCTCCTCATCCCAAGTTATGAAGACAGGATCAAACAGCACTCCGGTCAATCCAAACAAACACCTTCCCTCATCTGTCCCGACTACCCAAACTTTAGCCAACCCAAAACTCGGAGCTCTCCCCTACCCTCTACCATACGGCAGCAGACAGACAGACAATGAACTTTATTGTGACAATGAACTTTATTGTCGGTGCCAGAAAATTCAAAAACAGCAGTGGGGTGAGGCAATGTCTAGCGCCGACTACGATGAGCAGTGCCGAACAAACACCAGAGCAGCCACCGGCGCCCTGGCGACTGGAGCCCTGGAATAGGGACACCCACCACGTCGCACTACCCAACAAACATAATATTTAACACACACACACAATCTCTCTCAGCCTACGGCGGGTGCGCCCAAACATCCGATTAGGGAATATCGTAATGCCCGCCAATTTTCGGGGTTTTATTTCTTCTCTTCACACACTTTTGTTCATGTTTAAGTACCTCAAACGCTGTTTCATGTGGCGTAGGCGTAGAGCTAAAAAAACACTTGCCGTGGAATACTGTTGAGGTCCCATGCCTGTCGCTGCGCGTCCCTGCGTAGGATTTCCGTCGCTGGGTTCTATCTTCTCTCGGCCACTGTTTTTCTAGTTGGAGACCGTAATTTGGAGGATCTTTTTTGGGGGACGCCCTTTGAAGACCCAATTTCTTAAATCTCACCTGCGCCGACTTTACCAAACGGGGTCTTCAAATGCGTTTACAATTTACGGTTACAGTTTACGGTTACAGCTCACGCTTACTCTGTAAAATGATCTACACTCTTAAGGGTGTATGTAAATCAGTGTGTACAACTAACACCATTACACCGTAGCAAGAAAATAAAGGAAAACCCACTTTAAGGTGCTTGTCTTTATACACTCAATGTGTACAACTAACACCATTACACCGCAGCAAGAAAATAAAGGAAAACCCACTTTACGGTGCTTGTCTTTATACACCCTTACAGCCTAGAAAAACACTTGAAAACACACTTCTAAAGGGCGTTTTACCGTTAATTACACCATTCCAAAGGGACGTCTTTTAAAGCAAAGCTTTTTATCTCTACCCCCCAAGGGTTCTTTCGCGACCGTTGGTGTCACCACAAAACTCCAGCGAACCAATAAAAGAATTTACTGGCACCGCCGGGAATCGAACCTGGAACTAATAGACTAACAAATCGAGAGCCCGTTGTCTTGCCGCTTTATCTACGAGCCCACGCGAAGACGGGGAAGACAGGTGGTGTACTCACCAAGCACATCTACGGGTTTACCCCCTGCGTTCTCGCTGAATGCCACTTGAAAGCGTCACGCGACCGCTCACGCCCACCTAGCGGCCCTGGTCGCACCTTGCTCATGTGCTAAGAGTTACAAAAATTAAAGGAAGCTCACACCAATGCATGGCATCTCACTTCTACTACGCCAATGTGCTAAAGCCTGTGGCCTCCAGTGTTCTCGTAAAAAATCACCGCTCCTTGTCGTCCGCCCTCACGCCAAATCAAGGAATACATTCAAATACTCCTTGATGGCCAGGCCATCACTCCAAGCCCCAGCATCAAGATCCTGGGCCTACATCTCCAAGCTAACACCAAGAGTGACGTCTCCTTGCAGCGCCTCAAAAACAGCATTGATCAAATCGTACACATGATTAGGAGAGTTGCCACCAAGTAGCGAGGCCTAAAGGAATCCGCTACTTTTCGATTAATTGAAGCTTTTGTCTTCTCGAGAGTCAGTCACGTCAAGCCACTGTTTTCTTCTCGACAAGGAAGACATAGAGATGCTTTATATAATGATTAAAAAGGCAGTCGAGCAGGCCATTGGTCTTCTCATGAGTGCGTCCACACAGAGGCTGCTTAGCACGGGGCTCCACAACACGGTGGAAGACCTGATATAAGGCCATCTTTCTAACCAGAAGGTCCGAATCAGAACTGGGTGGGTAACCGCATGCTTCACCAGATTGGCTGGGCAGCTCAGAATACCATTCCGCTTGACGTACTCCCAGACGCTTGGCGACTGAAACCAAAGATGCTCGCTTCGCTTAGAAATATGAACCCCTCACATCACGAGGGTCACCGAAAGCACGGGCTCAAGCTCTAAACACCACCCTCGGTGGGGATCATGCAGTTATCCACACAGACGCCTCCAAACATCGAGGGCAGCAATACGCCATCATTGTGGCTACCTCGAGAACCAACCTCCTTGCGTGTACCTCGCTTAGGACCCAAGAAATGACGGCAGCAGAAGAAGCAGCCATCACCCTGGCTCTCACTCAAACCATGGGTTCGGAGGGTAGTCACCAATTCCCAGCAATTGCCTACTGGAATTACCAGTAGGGTTGGGTGACTTGACCTGCACTGCGCGTGCTAAAAAACCACTCCCCAAACGGTTCCATTCAGCTTATCTGGACACCCCCTCACGCTTCAATGGAGGGCAACAAATACGCCCACCCAACAAGCCTGCGCGATTACTTCCCGTGCTATGGAGCTGCACGAGGACAGTCACCCGCTTGTCACGTTCAGGGAGATAACCCAGCATTATCGCCTTCTGAGACAGACCGTACCTTCGTCTTACCATGACCTTCCCAGAGAACAACTACCCTACAGCTCATACAATCCGGGCTGATTCCCACAGCCTACGCGTCTTCACTTAATGTATCCGAAGCGCTACGACGCTGAATGTCAACTTTGCTCAGAAGTAGGAACACTCCGTCCCATAATCGGGGTGTGCGACTTTAGCCCTGAGCACCCTCCTCTCTTTCCGTCAACTACCCAACAAGAGCAATGGGAGATGCTGCTGTCCAGACCCTCTCTACCTACCCAGCTTCACGGGGTGGACAGAACACAGGCCACGCGGACTGCATATGGGCCCCACAGAAGAAGGAATCACCCCTAGGGCTGCACTCTGGGCCGTTCAGAAATCTGAACAGAAGTATTTCTTCCTCCTCCTTCTTCTCTGCCGCAAATCTCGTCGCCTCCGTCCGCGGCGCAGAGACGGAGAAGACAGATCGTCTAACACCGGGTTGGAGCTTACTTTGATTTTATAAAAAAAGTTTCCACTCTTGTGCTAGGATCGCCGCCAGGGGGCCGACACGGGTGCTTGTGCCCCGCTTCGACTCCCGTTTTTGTCGCTCCAATCGCGATCTTTTCGCCTGCCTGACCAAGTTTGTGCCCCTATCGTCTCCGTGAGTACCTCTGGCGTCTCTGGATATCATCGTTTGCCACCTACCACCGTCGGGCCCCCCTTCAGGACCATCGAACCTACCGACCACGCCGGGGCCGCCGCTAGGCCTACATTACAGGCCTAGTACGAGCGGCCGCCTCCCCGAGCTGCCGCTGCCGCACGCGCACGTGCACCTGCCATCTACCATGCCCCCTTCGCCATCCCGCAGCTGCGCTACGGCGCGTGACAGCACATCGGCACCGACGCAAGACCAAGACACATCGTCACCGACGCAAGACCAAGACAACACACCATCGCCGGCGCAAGACCTTGTCAATGAAAACAGCGCAGACGGCCACATGGATTTCGACGACTCCAAAAGAAGAACTGCTCCGACACCTAACCCATGGCGTCAGGTCATAAATTCCCGCAGGAACAAGACCGTTGCTGAAAACCAGGTACGCCCCACAAACGCTACAACGACTGCCGTCCCCGCACGAAAAATACCGCCTCCTCGCTTTCCGCCAAACCACTTCATAACTGTCATCCGACCTCATGACGGCCTTCGTGTCGGAGACTGGCCTGCTCGTGACCTGGTATGCAGCCTCGTCGCGGCAAGCGAGATCCCCGGCCCCCTCTTCCGTGCGACTGTCACACTGCAAGTACAGCCAGCCCAAAACCTCCTCGTAGCTGCCACCCCTGACCCAGATATCGCTGATCGACTCTCCCAACTCACCGCATTAACCCTCCAAAGCACTACCTATGCAGTATCTGCCTATATGAAGCCCCCTCCGGGCACTGCTCGTGGAGTGATTCACGGCATTCCCGAGGGCATCACGCAGGACCAACTCATTGAGCTCACCGCCGCTAACAGACCGTACTTGATCCACGCCCGCCTCATGGGTCGCACGAGATCAGCTCTACTGACCTTCAACGGACTCCGCATCCCGTACTATATTAAACTAGACTGTGAAATGGTGCGCTGCCGTCCATACCGCCGTGCCGCCCAGACTTGCCAATGTTGTGGTGAGATAGGGCACCGTCAAGACGTGTGCCCGCACCCCGACAAGCCACGCTGCCCGGCCTGTGGTATCGCCAACCCGTCACCGGACCACTCCTGTGCCCCTCGGTGTAAACTGTGTGATGGACCCCATGCCACTGCCAACAAAGAATGCCCCAAACGCTTTCTACCAGTTCCCCAAACACGGAGGTTCCGCCATCCTGCCCAGTCCCCATACCAACCAATCGGCCAGACCCCGCTGGCCTACCACGAGCAGGACTTTCCAGCCCTACAAGCCCAATCCTCGACTACCCACCCTGAAGACCGGAACGCCATCCAACCGCAGGTGAGCTGGTCAGATGCTCTCCGCTCTACTCCCACTGCTCTAACTTCACCCTCCCTCCCCCCTCCCCCCCCAAAACCCCAACCACCAATCCACCCTTCGTACTCCGCTGCTATTGCTGAACTTAAACAGCAGCAGCAACGTTTCCAGGCACAACTCGCCTCTCTAACTGCCAAAATTGACGCCCTATTAGCCTCCCCCCTCCCAGCCCCGCCGCCCCCACCAGCACCCCTTCCTGAACAGATTCATGCACTCATTGACACGAAAATAGCGGAAGCCATAAAAGAACTGATAGCATCACAAACCGAGACTCTGGCCCCCATATGTAGTGGCATCCAGGCAATAACTGAACGACAAAACAAATTAGAGCAGACCATCCAAGGCATACAGAACTCCCTGGCTTCGACTCACCAACCCAAGAAACTCAAACATCACCCTTACCATGACTAATCCCCCGGATACCGACCTCGTCGTACTCCAGTGGAACTGCCGTTCTCTCAACAACAAGCGACACCAGCTAGACTTGTTTACCAAACAAGATCCTCCAGATGTCATTGCCCTGCAAGAGACCAACACTCCTACCCCCCGCCTACCGCATTATACCGCCTTCACGCAAGACCCCCAGCATCGCACCGCCACTTTCGTACATAACTCCCATCCGGCCCAATCACATTGTCTTAATCAAACCGTACCTCATACCTTTGTAGAGCTCATCTCCACAAGGCCGACTGGCTCCAGCATCTTCATCCTGAATATCTACAGTCCCCCATCTGATAACCTCCACAACATTGAGGCACTGATTTACGAAGCCGCATCCCTGTCCAAGGACGCCCCTTTACTTCTCCTCGGAGATTTCAACGCCCCACATCCTGCATGGGGCTACCATTTTGCCTCCAAGAAAGGCACGGCCCTCTTACGCGCCACCCAGAACCACCAGTTGATCCTCCAAAACGACCTCACCTTTCCAACCCGCACCGGCAACAGTGTCACCAGAGACACCACACCTGATTTATCATTCACTAAAAACATCTCCAGGATCCAATGGTCCCGACTCGACGAAACACTCGGCAGTGACCATCATCTCCTCTCCCTTCGCTTCCCAACCAAAAAGAAAACGACCCGGACGGGCACCGCACGCCTGACTAACTGGTCCGCCTTCCGTGAAGATCCAACCCCTCTCCCTGCAATAAGCCAAAATTTAAGTGACTGGACCCAGGCCCTCGAAAACCGGGTTAAAAAGCACACCCAAGAAATCGCACTTACCGACAGCACTCCGGCAGTCGACCCCCACCTTATGCACATTTGGGACGCGCGTCGTAGTCTTACTAAACGCTGGAAACGGCAGAAGCATAACCGTAAACTTAAAAAGCGCATAGCCCTCCTAACCCAGCAAGCGCAAGCATATGCCGCCGATCTCCAGAGACAAAATTGGCACTCTTTCTGCAATCAGCTCCAAGGCACTCTCCACTCAAAGAAAACGTGGCATCTCCTCCGTTCCCTTCTCGACAACACCAATACTAAGAGATACACAAACCATAGAATCCATCAACTAATCCGCAACAGCGCTCTCCCCTCTCAAGAACTCCTCAAGTCGATCCGTGACCATCTTTTTGGCGACCCTACTACCTACCCACCCATCCCCGACACATGCTATACGGGCCTAGCTAACGAAGCACTAGACGCCCCCTTTACCTTCACTGAACTTCAAGCTGTCCTGGCCCGCCTCACCCGCAACACCACCCCAGGAAAGGACCATATTACCTACCGCACTCTCCGCAATCTAGACGAGGACACACTCCAAGATCTCCTCGAACTTTATAATTATCACTGGCAGGGGGGAACTCTACCTGAGCAGTGGCGACACTCGGACATCATACTAATCCCAAAGCCCAACAAGCCACTGACGCCGACCACTCTTCGACCAATCTCCCTGACCTCATGCATCGGTAAACTCTTCGAACACCTAGTACATCAGCGCCTCACCGCATACCTGGAAGACCACAACCTCTACCCTTTCACAATGTTTGGGTTTCGGCAACACCTATCCACTCAAGACGTCCTCCTGCAGCTCAAGGAACAGGTGGTGGACCACCTGAGCCGCACCTCTCCCAAAACAATCTTAACGCTCGACGTCAAGGGTGCATTTGACAACGTCACCCACGAAGCCATACTGGAAAACCTGAGTACCACGAACTGCGGCGTAAATACCTTTCGCTTTGTAAAAGCCTTCCTTGAGAAAAGAACAGCTACACTCCGACTCGGCCCTCTACTCTTGCCTACTTTCCACACCCCGGCAAAGGGAACACCACAAGGATCGGTTATTTCGCCTCTTCTCTTTAATATAGCTCTGCTTCACCTCCCTGACAAACTGCTAGCCATTCCCGGCCTACGCCACGCATTCTACGCTGATGATCTGACTCTCTGGACCACCCAAGGCTCTAGCGGTGCACAACAGGACATCCTTCAGCAAGCAGTCGACACCACTACTGCTTACCTTCAGCCCAGGGGATTGACCTGCGAGCCATCTAAGTCCGCCCTACTGGTCCTCCGCGCCCGCACAAGAGGCCGCCCGGCTGCGCCCACCCCTGACCCACAGGTCACCATAAGTGGCTCTTTTATCCCCCAAGTTACCACGCTCAGGATATTAGGCGTTCCCTTCCACTGGGATGGTTCAGGCTCTGCCCTACTCCCCCAACTGCACCGAACAGTCTCCCAGATCATCCACCTTATACGCCGAATCCGGGGATCGGCATACGGTCTAAAAGAGCCAGACACTTGCCGTCTTGTCCAAGCCCTCATGGTCAGCCGTCTCACCTACGGAACCCCGTTTGTGAATCTCAGACCCCAAGAAACCACCAAGCTGGATGCCCTAATCCGCAAAACTTACAAAGCTGCCTTGGGCCTCCCTACATTTACCTCTACTGAGCGTCTACTCCAACTTGGGCTGCATAATACCCTCAGTGAAATTCTGGAAGCCCAACGAACCTCACAGCTACAACGGTTGGCCCTTACTCCCACTGGCAGGAACGTGCTTCGCACCATTGGGCGGTCCACCCCGTCTGCAACTCACGAACTTCAACGCATCCCTCTTCACATTCGCCAGCGGCTTAGGGTCGCCCCAATCCCGAAACATATGCATCCGACGTTCAATAGGGGAAGGCGAGAAGCTCGTGTCAGAACACTCACAAGGCGGTATGAAACCGACGCCCAAACGCGCTACACGGATATCGCCCATACTCCCAACGGTTCACACACCACCCTCGTCACCCTGGACTCTACCGGCCATCTCGCCACTGCAGCCACCTACAAGCAGCTACCAGTTCCCACAGCAGAGGCACTCGCCGTCGCTCATGCGACCACCACCCACCAAAAACAGCCCTACCTAACCATCATCACCGATTCTCAGCAAGCATGCCGGTGGTATCAAGCTGGCCTGGCACCCCCTCAAGCTCTTCCCATCTTTCACTGTCTCCCCGAAGAAATAGAAATAACAATAATTTGGACCCCTGGCCACTCTGGTCTTGCTGGGAATGAAGCGGCCCATGCCGCAGCCCGCGCTCTCCACAACCGGGCACTCCCCTCTGCAAGGCTAGATACCACAGGACGTCCAGATTCTGCAAGCACCACCTTAACACCGCTGGACTCTACCTATAGCTCCATCCTTTCCCACTACACAAACAACAGAAGAAGGTACCCTCCTCCCCACCCATCCCTTACCCCACATGAAGCCTATGTCTATCGCCGCCTTCAGACGGAAACTTTCTACAATCACACGATTCTCTCACACATCTCCCCATCCCTCTTCCCCCATAACTGCCAAGCGTGTGACCTTCCTCTTACCACCTTCCACCTAGTCTTCTGCCCGCAGCACCCAACCCCCCTTCACTCCCCCACCCTTGAGCAGTGGGAGTCCGCTCTGACCAGCTCGTCACCGGAGCAGCAGCTCTGCCTGGTGAAACGAGCTCTGGAATCGGCGCGGGCTCGCGGCCTCCTGGACATGGGAGGCTGACCACTTCCCCTTCCCTCTCCCCTAAAGCTCAAATAAACGTTTTTACCACCACCACCACCACCACCACTCTTGTGCTACACCAATACAACTCAACCAAATACCGTTCATGCTTCATGCATTGATTTAATTTTAACAAGAATATCTCTTTAAAGTAATAAATGGTGTGGTTAAGTGCATTTAAGTTCTCTCTGATTTTGCTATTTGTAGAGCGATGTGAGTGAATTTAAGTGACGTCGCATGGGTAATCGTTATGGGTGTCGTTTACTGCTTTGCTTTCCAACCACATTCACGGGGTGGATTGACGCGATTTTTTTCTTCAAAGCATTATCGATATAGCGCGAGTCATTGATGTCAGGTATCCCAGATAAACCCGAACGTTACCTTCACAATACGGAAAACACAAACATGCCCGTTGTCGTCGACGGCCCATGATGGCTCGTCAGAACACAATGAAATGGCGCAGAGTCATCGTTGACAAACGTATATTATGTCCCCTCAGTCCACCAGAATACATATAGGCTTAAAAGCGAACGCTGCCCAAAAGATTTGACCCGAGATGGGCTACCAGCAGACGCACGCTTCTTCCTTCGCGCAACCGCCGATGAATGCGACCCGGCAAGATGGCCGCTACTGCAGCATGTTTCTTACGGCCGAGCACAAGTCCCTGTCCCAGTTCACCTTCTCTTCGCGCGAGCTGCCATCGATGACTAGCGTGGATTCCTTTACCCCGAACGGTGTCCAAGGTTGCCTCACCTCCCTGCGACAAACGAAAAGAGTAAACTAGGTCAGAGTACTCCGACATCAGACGATACACAAGAGTGAGAACTACTTATCGAGTACACCAGTGCCCTCGCCACGTCCTGCAAATATGAGGAGGGTCAAAAATCAGGATGGTGACCGTGAAGCACACTTGGCTTTTATTTCTTCCAGGCCTAAACCCGAGGGATGCTGGAAATTGATCCGACCTTTTAATGCAACTGGCTTTCAGTACACTAGAATAATTTCACAAAAGCATGGTCAATATTTTGAGTTTTGTAGGAGCCCTCTCGAGACCAACTGGACAGATACAATGAGGTGTGTCGGCGGGCATGAGGGCACATTTTTGCTATAGGTGCGCTATACGGCTACATTACGAAGACTGTGAGTCATGTTTCGGCCTATGTCCCATAGCAGTTTGTTTCTCTCCAATTTTTCTATTACCTCAATTATATGATTAACCTGACAATCATTATCGACACTCGATTTCCATTTAATCAAGGATTGCTCGCTTTTTGTTTGCGTTCACGTCGGCAGATCCGCGCGCACGTGTGCGTGTGCACGTGCGTGTTTGCGTTCGTGCATGTGCGTAAGGATGGTGCGTGCACGCCAGAAACTTCGGTATGGCTGTTTAACCTCTAAATACGGTATGCCTCGGTTCCTCACAAAGCTAGTTGTAACAAATTTTCTCTTCCCTCATCACCGCGTTACTTCCTGCTACCTTTTGGTCAGCGTTATTATTTGGGTCCAACCGTAAAGTATTCGAAGTTGTGTACTCACACAACGTACACAACCTTTTTCGGCTGTATGAGAAACCGAAAGATTTCATTATGAATGAAATGTAAGCAGATACAATATTTTAAAGCGGCCACGAAGACAACAGGCCACTTTTTATAAAACGCCGCAATGGCGGGTCATCAATATACCAACGTTTACAAAAACTGCACTTAGGGTTGACAATGTGAAGATACGTACTCATGCAAAAGACGCCTGAAGCATTTCCAGCCCACCCCGAATATTCTCATCGCATAAAACCAATATCTTTTGAAGCGCTCCGCTCCAAGACGAGACCCCGTCGCTGCGTTCCCCGGCAGTCACTCACTTTCGGAGTATTGTGTCGAATATAAATAGATGTCAAGAAAAGCGACTCTCCCGCTTTTTCAATAAAACATTGAAAGTTCCCTTCCGCTTTAATGTCCCCATTCTATACAATGCAAACTTAAAACTTGGGGCCCAAGATCCGAAGCAAGGAGTAAACCGAAGTGGCGTTCAGTGAGAGACCGAGTTCAGGGGTTCAGAATTGCGCTTCAAGAGGCATTCGCCATGTAAACCACCCTGTTGGATGTGAAACGTTCTAGTAAGTTGTACATATGGGCCTGATTTGAGGTTCCTAGCTGTCTGACTGCGCCTGCAGACGAGCAGTCTGAGTACAGACCGTTCCTCTATATCTCCTTTTCTGTTCTGAAGCACGAAATACGCGCTACAAATCGAGAGGGAAATCTCAAACCTGCCCTTTTAAAGGGGGACTCATCTGATCACATTCCTGTGAGACTTGTCACTTCCTCCCCCATGGGTTCAAAGAGCATCGTGTTCCAATACGATACGGTTCACAAATACATAGGCATGTTCCTAGTGGCCTAGTTTGTTTCTTGCATGGGCGTATTACTCCGCTGTTGAAATAAAAAAAAATAAACAAGAAACAGAGTTTGGTTTATCTTGTTCTCACTAGATGGAGCTACCTGTCTAGCAAGTGAGAGTTCTCTGTATTTATTTCAGTACACAAGTCACATATTTCTAAAAAAACTGCCGTTGTGAGCGTCTGTATGCATTTGTGAAACGTTTCGTTATTCGTGCATGATGGTTTTTAAGCCCGTGAGTCATGAAGTATAAGTCCCATAGAAAAGGTTAACAGGTGGGACCCCCTTAAATACAAAAGCGTCGTCCCCGCTGAACAAGCTTCTAGCAAACTACAAACTCCTCCCGGTAATAAAGAAAAAGTTAAACTTATTCTCCGTGTCCCCTCAGGCACTTTGGGCAAAAGATTATAGCGTTATGCCCACCAAAAGGCTTACAAGAACGAAGCAAGCAAAAACCGACACTAACCCTGTTTTTACGAAGCGAATGATGTCGTCGAGCACCAGCGGCAGCCCTTCCCCAGCCGAGGCGTAGTGGTAGACCACGGCGTTGTTGATCGACGCCTCCTTAGCCAACTCAATCATTGGGCAATTCATGGCCGCATGCATGAGAACTTCTCGGAAGCCTGGAAGTCCCGTAGCATTCAGGTACTTCAAGGCGGGAAACGGGTCTTTGTTCTCTCCGGTGAAGAACCGCAGGAGCTTTCGATACACGTCTGGCATGGAGATTCCGCTGCCGTTTTTGCTCAAGGTCGGAAGCACGTACTTGTCGTACAGCGCATGCCCCTCTTTCCTGCTGTAGCCGCAGACGATCTGGATGCCGCTGAGGTCCCGAAACATATTATGAAGCGGCTCAATAAAATATTCTGCCATCAGCGGCGGCCGGTCCCGAGCCGGCACGAAGACAAGTGGACCGAGTGACTCAGCGCTGGACACGACCTCCTTGAAGTCCTTGCCTCTGAGGCAATTTGTCAGGCGCTGAATTGTGTCAGAGGCACACCGAGTGGCACCGCCAACTCGCTGAACAAAGCTCGTCTGGTCGTCATATTCCGGCATCAGCGACAGCGGGGACAGGCCGTGGAGAATGAAACGCTTGTGGGTCACGCTGTGGCGGGTCAAGAGATTCAGAGCGAGCACGAAGCCCCCGGAGCCGTAACCCACGGGTATGATCGAGTGGGGGTCTCCGTGAAACGCTTTGGCGTTTCTCTCGACCCACGTAAGCGACAAGTTGACGTCGTGAATGCCCACGTTCCCCGGCGCATCTTCCTGAGCTCCGCTGAAGAAGCCGAGGAATCCGACCCTGTGATTGGGAACGGCCACGATGAGGTCCCCCTTTAGAGCCAGGGCTTGCCACAGTTCCTCGTTCTCCCTGACGTCCTCGTTCTGAAGCCAGTCTCCAGAAACAGCAAAGACGACCGTTTTCAGGGGCTCCTTGGCGTCACACACGTACGGCGCCCAGATGGAAAGCCGGAGGCAGTCCTCGTCCGATCCGTTGAGAAGCGGCCCGCTCTGCGGACACGGGGGTCCATGTTCGTGCGCGAACCACGTGCCGTTCGGCTGGTAGTAGCTGATCCAGTTCGACCTTTTAAATCGGTTAGTCCCGGTTGGCGGTTGCCCGTAAGGGAAGCCGAAAAAGTGCCGCAGCACGCCCTGCGTGCTCCCTGAGTCCGTTGCATTCGCAATGGTTGCCGGAAACCCATGGATAATGCCACTGGCTGTCGTCACAAGGAGCTGATCCGGATCAGGCACTCCGCAAGCACCTCCGGCAACGACCGTCTGCTCGAGAGGATTTTCAGCAGCGTACCACACGCCAAACAAAATGAGCACCACAACGAGCGCCAACATCCCGCCGCCGACACCAACCTTCCACCTGCGAGGTAAAAAAAGGAGATCACCCACATGAAATCCTTCGGGCAAATATGAATTGACATAACGGGAAATACACAGAAGGCGGATACACGCACGATATATTGTTACGCATTTTCAAAATAAATTAAAAAAGACGTTTACTAGTCATAGCAGATGTACACAATTCAACTCTTGGAAAGCGATCTGCATAACCAATATCGCTATAGACTATTGTGCGAATATTCAGACAGCAATAAAGCGAAAGGCTCATTACTTATAGACATTTCAAATTCATGAATAGTCGAAGAGATGGTAAATTGGGTAATTGCATGTTGCGATGCACCCACACGCCAAACAGTTGCGCTCAGTTGCTGACTGACCAAGATTACTCCGGAATTTCCCGAAAAACGTTTTATAAATCGCGCCCCCTTCAAAACGACAGTTTGTCCGAAAAAAAAAGTCGCACCTGAGAACAAATCGCACTTGTTCATTCCGTAAGCTCATAGAGGATCAGTTCGTTAGAGTGTGCGGCGAAAGTACGTGGTTGTGGCGGCCGCCGCCTCTGAACGCATCCCCCGTTAAGCAGTGCCAGACACGTGCATCTGCCGTTCAAAGTCTATACAGAATTAACTTCTCAGAAATGTTTTATTGATACGGAGAGATGGCATGTACTTACAGACAGCGTTTAGGCAAAACCATCGAATCCTTCTTTCTCCAACTCGCTAGCAAATAATTCATTCATTTAGACCCCAGAACTGTGTCTCAACGAGCGCTCACATCAGGCAGCACACAGGCACCTTTCAGAGAGCGGACCACGCGCGGCCTCCACGTACCGGATTTATTCCATGCATAAGTCGCAACGGCTGATAAGACGCAGCAACGAAAATTTCAGGAAAAACCGCGACTTATACGCCAGAAAATACGGTAACTAAAATTAACAGACGAAGGATACAAAATCCTGTAGCAAGTTTGTTGAAGCGCAGCGGATTATTCATTCACTAATAATTGTCCTATAGTGTACTTAATGTCGTATCGTCAGCTTTATTTTCTGAAGTAGTGCGTTCTAATATGGTTGATAAAGATGTAATGCATCAACTGTGATCATTCTGTTGTTTCATAACATACGCATTGCCGTAAAAATGCGTCAGCTTTCAGGTCAATGTCGTTGTGGCGGGGCCCTAAAGTTGCATTGCTTCCATTAGATATACATCTGGGTAATCGGATTCCACTCTTTGCCATCAAATCTCCTTCTGTGTCTCCCGCTTCTAGCCCTTTCTCCCGGCCACCGCTCCGCAACACTGGTGGTCCCCCGGTTTTCAGTTTTTCGGAGTGCATATCTAGCCCAATTCAACTTCTTAATTTGAGCCTATGTCTTTCACCCGAGTTCGCCCCCTAATCCAAGACGTTGTTTCCTATATCACTAAGCGTTACTCCTACCATTCTTTTTGTGGCCCGTTAGGCCAATTTAGGTTCCCTTTCAAGTTTCTTAGTAGGCTCCCAATTGTCTGCGCTATTAGTCGTCATTGGGAAAACGCATTGGTTGTACGTGCTGTCAGAAAGGCAGTCCGCTGTTCGGGTAAACATCAGCCGCGCGTTGCAGCTTCGCTGGTTAACCACGTGTTCAGATTGCGTCGATTTCTTTATTTCCGCGTGTTTGCTCAAATCTTTTCAGGCCATATATGGGAGTGCGGACTAACCCCTGGCCTACCCCCCAACCCTTCCCCCTCTTACGAGCAGTGGGTGGGCTGCCCGAAAGGCCGGACCCTGGGACCCAGCGCATACCGGTGAAGAGTGCCTGGACTGCCAGCCAAGGCCAGCCATTCCGGACTAGGGACGCCCCCCACCGAGCGGGTGCCCTAACCGCAGCACCAGCGCTCGTGGAATAAACATTTATTCCTTCTCCCCCTTTCAAGCCATAGTATTCCTACGCATGGTTTTCTCCTCGTGGTCTCTATCGGACCTCAGAACTTGCAAGACAGTTATATCCGTCCTTTTAGTATTTCAATGCCTAAGTTGCACGGTGCGCTTTCTGCAACTTTGTTAGCAATTAATAATTTCCGAGTGCCGTTCCTGAAGCATCCCTCGCCGGTATTCCCAAGCATCACTGAACAAGGCAGTGTCGTCCGCAAGTATGAGGTGGCTGAAATATATTTTTAAAGACGATAGTCTTTCTTGGGCTACTTAAACCCAGAAATTTTGGTCTGTCTGTATGTCTGTCTGTCTGTATGTCTCTGTCTGTCCGTCTGTCTGTCTGTGACTCGATTCAGCCACCCGGCCAAAATAAAATTGTTATTGCGCAATAGCATTATATACTCACAGCCACATGTCTAAGCCCGGTTTATATGTTCATACTTGTCAACTTTGTTGAAAAAGAACAAGACATTACGCAAATATATGACAGGAAATTAGTACACAAGGGATATTTACAGTGTTTCTTTGTTAAAAAATTCATGGATGCTTGGTTTTTCGATAGAAAATTATATTTTACATCTACTGCAGAACACTTCCGCCTCCTGGCGGCATATAAAAATCACGCGGCAACAGCAACGAAAGGTTCCACTAGCTAGGTTCCATGTTCTGCTTGGAACGCACGTGGAGCATGGCCACGCGGCTCTATAAACCTTCTAGTCGGCCGCCTCCATTCACGGGCGTCTCCGCCGTACTGCAGCGCTGGCAACGAGGAACCCGGCCTGTAGCAGTGGAACGCGGTAAACTCAAGTCGCCTTGCGCAAATCTTTAGTGTGTTTACCTTGGAATGAGCGCGACGGTACAGGAACAGCATGAGAGGTAAGTGGAAAGCAAAGGGGGGCATTTCCTTGGCAAATGTCTACAAGGACTATCGTCTTTTGACGACATTTGCAACGAAAGGAGCAGATACGCGGCCAAATTTTTCTGTTTATTCGTATATATGCAATTCAGTGGATGAATGGATCAACATTTAGCCAGGTGCAGGTATCCAGTGACACACGACAGACCGAAACTTCCGCGTTTGGGTAGCCAAAGAGAAACCATTGTCTTTAAAAGTTGGCTCTGCAGCAAAGCTTTTTTACGGCAGAGCTGTCGTTGCTCGCCGTAAAGGCGTTATCAGAAAAATCGGAGTCATAGTTCAACGGCCGCTTAACGCGCAAGTGAGCACGCGCATCACAGAGCTCCCGGCGTCGTCCAGGCTTGCGTGTGGTGCTCACAAAAAAAAAAAAAAAAAAAAAAAAACAGATCCCGTGCGTCCGTGCCTCAAGGGGGCAGCACAAGACAGCTCGCGCTACGGACACCCAGTTCACGAAGCCGGTTGCCGCAGGGTGTAGCGCGTGCTGACCAAGGAGCTTAAATTTTTTTTAACCTCCTTGGTGCTGACACGTCCCAATTTGGGTGAAATGTGAAAGCCTGCGGACAAAATGATTCTGGTCCGCCAGTTACCTATGAGGAAGACGACGATATAAAAGGATATGGTGATTACTACTACCACCATTGTGAAAAGAGAGGACGGAAAAATGTAAATAAACAATTTCAAACCTAATCCGTGTTGGGGTGTTCTTTAGTGCTTAGAACAAAATCCTCCAGCTTCGCTCTCATTCAAGCCTTGCGCGACTTGGCGCAAGCTTTGGCATTTTTTTGTTTACGGACGCCTGGTTTTTTTCCCAGATTAGTAACGCTTACCGATATCTGAGAATTAAGTTCTGGTCTGTGCCAAACGATACCTAACGGTGCGAATCAGCAACTTGTGGCCAGGATACCTGCCTTTAAAGACTACTCGCGTCCTATCGGAACACCAAGGCATCGCTGGATACAACCGCTAGTGTTCCACGTATTTCAAGCAAACGCTCTTGGTGTTCTATTGCACCACGACCCCATCTAGCTTAAAAGCAGGAAAGCAGGCACACCCTAGTTTCCAAGAAAGCCTGGTCAAGACAAAACATCTAATACCACCCAACATAACTTCTCGTCGCAAACTTAGTGAAACAAAATATTTAACGAGACTTAGGTGAGCATTTATTATTTCTTATGTGTACATTTATCACGAACACAAGAAACAAACGTGTTTCAGTAGGCAGAGGGCCGTGCTTCGCTAGCGCACACTAAACTGCGGCTCACCCATTCGTCTTGTTCTCTTCCTAATCCGGAAGTTGCGCCCCTACAGCGCTCCATTGGCTAGTCACTCAGGCCATAGAAACTCTGACTCAGGCCACTTCCTGGCGATGACCGATGCTTTCTAACATGCCAGAAACGGGCGAAGCGATGAGCGGCATGAACCGCGGCGAAAATAGTTCGTTGCTCCTCGCGTCGCTCCCCGTTTCGCTAGCAAAAACGCTGCACGTGATTACCGCTTAAACCCCCGCCCCTCCCCAAATTAAAAAAAAAAATTGGCTCCAATTCACGCTGTGAAGGTGGCTGGAAAGCACAGCTTTAAACGGTACCCACAACAATTGGCCTTCGACGTCATTTGAATTCACACACGCGGCTCTACAAGGAGTGAAACCAGAAATTTTGCCAGCCGTAACCTGGAAATTGCGGGTGCGGCGTCCCGAACGCAGCAGTAGCGTCGGCCACGGCTGGGCTGGAGCGGTGGACGCTGCCGCTGTAGCCCGGCAGTCAGTCGTGCGAAAGAAAATGGAGAGGAGCGTCTTTCGAAGGGTGAGACAGCGGAATCTAGCCATCCTGATGTGCTAGCTTGGGGCTACACCACCGCGCGACACACGCGCAGACACCGATACAGTTCGGCATGTGAGCTTAGTCAGTCCCATTTATGCCGATTTAAACTAGTAAGCTTAGTAAGTTTGAGAATTGCCAGAAAGCTGAGGGAATGTCCCTAATGGCTATTTTTCCGAACCAGTCGCTTTTTTTCGGTTTCGTAATACCTCTTAGACTGACTTTATACGCACGACGTCGTGAAGTCTGGCGGAAGCCACTATACGCACGACGTGAATGACGCGCCAACGCGGTAGCCAAAGCAACCGGCGCCGCGCTGTTGCTCCGCCCGTCCCAATCGCCCTGATAGAGCGTTTTGCCGGATTTCCCTCGACGAAATGACGCCGAAACGCAAGAAACAGAAAGAACCAGTTTATTCCGAACAATAAAACAAAACGGCATGCGTAGAAGTATCAGCGTGTAACATATTAACAGTCATGCGAGCAACCGCGACACTCAACAACAAACTCCCAGCAGGCTCACCTGAGCCACTGCCTCAATACACCGGCCCCCCTAACGAACCCCTTGATCTACCAATCCTTGAAGCGGAAGTGAGGGCAGTCCTACATGACCTCCGACTGCAGTCAGCTCCAGGTGGTGACCGCATTACCAATAAAATGCTCCGTAATTTAGACGACCCTTCAATAAATTATCTCACCGATCTGTTTAACGCTTACTGGGAAGAAGGAACCCTCCCCCCCGAGTTTACTCACGCAGAGGTCACTCTCATTCCTAAACCAGGGAAACCCCTCTCCCACATTAACCTTCGGCCTATATCGCTTACTTCCTGCTTAGGAAAACTGATGGAGCGAATAGTACTTGCCCGGCTCAATAACTACATTGAGGACAAACAGTTACTTTCCCCGCACATGTATGGATTCCGTGCAGGCCTTGCGGCTAATGACGTGCACCTGCGCTTGTACACGGATCTCCTCCAGCAAACCCCCAAACACGACTATTCGGCCATTTAGCCCTAGACTTACAACAAGCATTTGATCAGGTAACTCATCAAGCCATACTTCGAGGCCTTGCCAGCATAGCTCCTGGTGATTGTACATACAATTATGTAAAGGCATTCCTCTCAAATCGCACGGCACGCTACATATTCAGTGACCTCCAATCCCCCACTTACCAACTCCCGTCCATCGGCACTCCACAAGGTTCAGTCCTCTCCCCCCTCCTCTTTAATCTCGCTGTCTCCCATCTTCCCCCCATCCTGGACAATATCCCTCGGCTATGCTATAGTATGTACGCTGATGACATCACCCTTTGGGTAACTGGGGGCAGCGACGCAGATATAGAAGCAACACTTCAAGCAGGAGTATCAGCGGTACAACACGCAGCCCAGGAAGCTGGTTTAACATGCTCGCCATCAAAATCCGAACTCCTCATGCTATCCCCACACGCCACCACCCCTAAAACAGCACCCAGCGTGCATGTATTTCTGGATAATGCTCCTATACCAACTGTGAATCGCATAAAAATACTCGGCCTAGTCATACAATCCAATCGCCGAAACATCAGTCCTACACACCCTTTCCTCGCATGTAACGCAAATCATAGGCCTCATGAGGCGCGTAACTGCTAGGGGCCACGGCCCGACGGAAAAGGACCGCTGCCGATTTATCCAGGCATTTCTACTGAGCCGCATTACATACTCCCTCCCATATCTGTCCCTTTCTACCACGGAGGTCACCAAAGTAGATGGACTCATCCGTAAGGCCTACAGGGCTGCTCTCGGCTTGCCTTATCACGCATCCACTGCCAAAGTATGGGCCACCGGAACCTACAATTCCCTGGACGAATTAATTGAAGCACACCGTACGGGCCAGATACATCGCCTGACTAAACACACACCTGGCCAACTCTTACTTAAGGAGGCACAAATACATACTCCTCTTACATCAACCCCCATGGCTCGCATTCCGCCTGATTACAGAGATTGCATAACAATCCGTCCACTCCCCCGTAATATGAACCCTACTCATCATACTGCCCGACGAGCTGCTCGAGCGCGTGCCCTCATTTCCACTTTCCCCCCTTCGCCAAACACTTTCTACGTAGACGTTGCAGCACACAGGCACAAACCGGCCTTCACTGTAGCTGTCGTCTCCTCACCGACTACTACTCCTCTCACGTCTCTCACTATTTCCACCACAACCCCACACGTTGCGGAAGAGGTGGCCATAGCCCTGGCTCTCGCACACCGGCCTCCCCCTGATCTAATATTATCTGATTCAAAAACGGCCATCAAAAATTTTGCTAGCAGCACTATCTCCACGCTAGCCTGCAAAATTCTTCAAAATTCCGCCCCCCAACATCCTACGGAGCTCCTCTGGTTACCGGCACACACGGGACTAGACGGCGCGGAGTGGGCTAATAAGGCTGCACGAGCACTCGTCACCCGTGCGCCTGACGAGACCACTTCCGGTCAAGGAGTTTACTCCGCCATGGACTCCCTCACCGCTTACAGGGAGGTTACAAATTACTGCCGCCTCTCCCGCAACACGTTGCCCCCGGCTCACCCATCTCTAACCCCCTCGGAGGAACGGCTGTGGCGCCTCCTCCAAACGGAATCGCTCCCCAACCGAGCCCTCCTTCATCACATCTATCCATCCGCCTACCCCTCTCCGTTCTGCCCACATTGTGGCGCTAAATCCACAGTGCAACACCACATGTGGGCCTGCCCCTCTGACCCCCACCCCACCATAACTTCCCCTGACCACTGGACGGAGGCCCTGGGCCACTCGGACGAAGACTCCCAGCGCCCACTGGTCACCCGAGCACAAGCCGTGGTGGCGGCCCTTCTGGCCGCCATGGCGGCTCCTTAGGCCAGTGGTGTCAATAAAAGTTTTTATCTCTCTCTCTCTCTTCGAATGCCATGCCACCTCCGTCGAAGCTGCCAAGGGGCTTGGGGTGCTTAGGGGACCCGCCAACCCGTATGATGAGGGTGCTTTCAGTTTTCAGTAACTGCCGCGTTGGCGCCTCAGTCGCGTCGTGCGTATAATGGCTTCCGCCAGACCACACGACGTCGCGCATATAAAGTCAGTCTACCTCTTAAACCCACAACCGAATTGGTAATCAATTTAAAAAACGGAGTCACATTTGTGGCAAGCAGTGCGCAAAAGGTAGCGTTTCTCTAGCGGCCAGATGTCTGCATGTGGTCTCTACATTGTTTTCCCGCCCAGTAAACCAATCCTTAACGTATGCGTGCCTACGACCACTTCATTCCGTCGGGTGCGGGTTATCCTAGAGGTGCTGTCGAACAAGTTAATCAAGCCGTGCGAAGGCACCGAGCAATGGACGCGAAGGTGCACCAAAACAAGCCCAAAACAGCCGTCGCAAAAGCTGACAACAAAGCCCCATCGCCGACTTCGCGCGGGGAACGCTGGGTAAATTCGCAGCGTCATCTCTAGTGTGCTCCGTGAGTGAGAACCTCCGCCCCCCTCCCGTCCCCCGCCACCGCCTACGACGAGTTGGGAGTTTGTTGTCCCACATGCCACGAAAGAACCGTTGGCCGGTAGAGCTGGAAAGCTTTGTTTGAAAAATCTTGAGGCCCCATTTCTAGTTAGAAATCCACTACCAACAGATTGGTTTCGTTAAAAACCTCATTGGCATCAAGCTACAGATGCTCATCTGGAGCTCACTGCGTCTAGTAAAGCCTAAAATACCACGTACCAGCCGGAATCGGTGCCTGCTGCCGCACGCTTGGCCCTGGCACGAAAACTGGGTTTCGCTTTGGGTTGAGGTGAGCCCATCGGGTGCGCCGCGCCGTACCACTCGTCAAAGGCGGTATTTTTGGCTCCTCCGGGCTGCGGGGAGCGGACTCCCGCATCATCTGCGGGACTGGATGAGGACGGGTGGCCGGGCGACGCCGCGGGGTTCGACGGTGCCTGGCACTCCGGGGACGCCGGGCCCGTGGGAGACGCCAAGGACGCTAAGGTAGGGGAGGCCACATTCCTCTTGACCAGCCTCGGCCGAGCCGTTTGCCTTTCTGACTTGGTTTTCTTGGCCTTTTGCTTCCACTTCTGGTAATCCATTCCTGGCTCGAAGGTGGCTCATCGGAACCTGCTGCCGAGGCGGACTCGGACGATGCGGGGCTATCTGCTGCGAGGGCCGAAAAGGAACGAAAGGCGCCTGTGGCTTGGCTTCGCGTGCCCGCCGCACGAGATGGCGATGAGCTGACACGAGCGATGTCATCAGTAGAAGGTTGTCGCGAATCCAAAGAAGGGGATTGGCCAATGGTGGGTTTTTTTCTGGCACTCCCCTAGGGGAGGATGGCAAAGAGCTATAACACGACAGGGATGCAAGTGGAAAGCTACAGCTGCCTTTTTCTCGGTGTACATCCAAATGTTAAAGAAAGCGTTCCGTACGTCGAAGGTCTGAAGCACGTCTTTTAAGGCGAAAAACTTAAATGCCCCATTCTGAAAAAACCGCCATTGATGTTGGTGTTGCTGTCGTGACGAGAAAGATGCGCCCGCTGTAAAGAAAAAAAAAAAAACACTTGTCATCTGATGGTATTTGAAGACGATACCCCACAGCTGCAGACCGACGCCACCACTACCACTGGACTACCTCCGCACGTTAGCCAGTAGAACAAAAGTTGTTGCCGTTGTTGTTGTTGGGCCTTTCTCCGTGGCACATACCCGATTCTAGGATCAGTCACAAATCAGGAGCTTTCACTAGCTAATGTGCCAAGTCCACACAAGTCACAAAAATATTGATTGTAAACGTAAATTTCTAGGGTAGTGAATGCCGCCACACCACTTAGCGTGATGAAACGCGTGTAGCTTGGATTGAAACGTTTTAGTGACCGCAAATTTAAACAAAGCGCCGCAAAAACGCGAAGAATAGTGTGCAATTAGGTAAGTGGAAAATAAAAACAGGCTGTTTTAAAACCAAGGACAAAGAAGTAAAGCGTATTTGTGCCGGAACGGTTGTGCCTGCTATTCCGCAGGGCAAGAATGTAGTTACGAACAATGGGGTAACCCATTAGAGACTGTGATTTTAATAATTTTACCATTATTTCAAAAAACAAGTTCTTTGAAGAGTTTCGAAAGTTTTTTGAACGCGCCTATGAAAACGTTGCCTTCGTGGTGAACCGGTGCACCGCGACCGCCAGCTAGTTTAACAAGAAAAAAGAAAACGTGGCGTTAAACAGTCGTGGATGATGAGAAGATAGGATGCATACAAGCGCCCGTATCTGCCTTATCTTGTCTTCGCCGAAGTACGTTTTGTTTCTTCTTTCAGTCGGATACAAATTTCGCGGCGGCATATTACCCGCTCAGCCATACGTCCATCAACTGCGACATGAGCAACGTCAGGTGCGATCACGCATTGCCTGCTGTTTCACTGAACACGGCTACCATAGAAACGGGAGGATTTCGGCTTCCTTGTAGCTCGCAAACGTGTTAATGCACAGTAAAGAAAGCAAATCCCCAAAACCGCTTAAGAATCCAATTGTCATGCCAAGCCCGAGCCAAAAAGGGGGTCTTCCCATGAACCCCCACGACGACATGGCTTACGAGGCGCAGTTTCCTCTCTAATATACTTACCAAGAAACTCTACGTCGGAGGGCATCGGGCGGCCGCCGCTGCTCTGTAGCCAGACCGGCAGGCAGGAATGCAGTAGCAGCATGCCCGTTCGCACCAAATTTTTTCGCCACTCACAAAATGATAAGTCCATTTGAGCGGCCCACGATAAGGCGGCGAGCGTCTGTTTTATCTTATTCCGTGGTCCGTTCCCTGCCAAACGCGCTCTGATCAAGCCCCCGGCTGCCCTCCGATCAACACCAGCGCCGCGGCGCGGCAGCGTACAAAGCTCTCCCATAGCGTGATGGCGAAGTTTCATGTCTGGTAGTAGTCATCGTCATTTGCATCGATATCGTCGTGTTCCTATATAGCGCTTAACTAAAGCGCTAGAGCTCTTTTTAAGTGCGAATGCACTTTATAAGCGACCCCAAACCATCCACCGCCGGCGGCGGCGGCGGCGGCGGCGGCGGCGTCCGCAGTGCTCCTCTATATTTAAAAAAGAAACAGCATCCGGCGCCAGGTTTCGATCCGAGGACTTTGCGGCCGCAGCGCGACGCTCTACCGACCAAGTCACGGACGCGACGCTGATATCAGCGTTAGTGACGCGCCTTATATCTTTAACGCATTCAAACTACGTCGTCAGCGGCGTGCGTTGGCGACTCAGCGGCGTTATAGCGGCTTGATAACTGCGTGGTGTACACGTGATACTACAAACCCGATGGAAGAGATGGAAGAGAAGGCGGCGAGGCGGTGGGCTGCGGGGGCCGAGCGCAAGCGCCGCAAGCGGGCCGACAACCGTGCATTCGCACTTTCACATTCTCCCCCTCGGGGAAATGCGGGGGAATTTTTTGATAAAGGCACTGCGCGAACCGAGACTTGGCGGTCGCCGCGAGGCACGCACTCCCAAGCGCTCGGTATTTTCTTGTTCCTCGGGGTTCCTGCCAGTGTTTGTTTTGATAAAGCCACTGCGCGTGCTAGGAATGTTTCGCGATCAGCATGAGGCACGCGCTCACGAGCGCTCCGCAGTTTATAGGCATTTTTTTCTGCAACGTCCAACTTACGGCTTGGACAACAGTTCCTCTGTCAGAAATTTAAAGACACGCATGTTAAACCGCCTTTTAAAAACAGAAAAAGAAACAAAAAATTCCTGAAAAAAGCAATGGGAACACGAAACAAAATATCATGAACCCAGGCCCAACCATGGACTGTGCCTTGCAAATGCTGAAAAACACACTGTTGGCGAAGGTAAAAACACCAAAACAACCCAACACATTTGGCTCCTCATAATGATATCTGGCAATCGAAATCCCGAAGAAGACATTCGACTTACGAATGCTGCACACCAGAGACAATTTTCTGAATTTCTGCTGGAGGTGACTGTCGGTTCCCGAAACTAGCTTTTGCGATAAAAAAATACCAGAGGTGTTAGTAGCCCAGAAATGATTTCCTACTACCAACCAACGCAATTACTCATTTGAAAAATCTGAAGCCTGACGAAATAAGTCATACGGTTTTCCCTGGGCAGTATTCAAAGCACACGCCGAACCCAATGCACCAGATTTGGGAAGGCAAAAATACATTTGTTGCGCCGCAACCATACTGAAGAAAACGCTAAGGTAGTCAAGCACGCATTTTTGCACAGAAGTGAAAAAAATGAAGGAAGCTCACACTAATGCGTAAGACTTGAAGGTAGCGAAGATGTACGCAACCTTCACGACCATCACGAAGGTTTAAGTCCACGATTGCAGCCGATTTGCTTCTTCGCTGCTGCCGCAACGACCTTCACTCCATCCTTCATGTTCCCAGCGCACAAATAACGGGACAAAGAGGAAAATAACACTGGGCAAGCGCTACACTTTGTCCCGATATTTGTGTGCTGGGAAGATGAATCTGTACCAACTACCCCAGTTTTCTCCGCTACTTCAGTTCTTAACTTCATCATTGCTATGTGTGAGCATCCTTCGTTTTATTTGGAAGTGGTAATCATTGATTGATTGATTGATTGATTGATTGATTGATTGATTGATTGATTGATTGATTGATTGATTGATTGATTGTAGGGTTGTAACGCGCCGACGCAACGCAGGCGATGAGGCGCGCCGTAGTGGAGGGCTCTGGATTAATTTTGACCACCTGGGAATCTTTGACGTGCGCCGAGAATCTCGTACACACCGGCGTTTTTGCTTTTCGCCTCCGTCAGAAAAGCGGCCGCCGCGGCCGCGAATCGAACCCGCGACCTCGTGCTCAGCAGCGCAACGCCTTAGCCACTAAGTGGTAATCATTGCACATCACATTGGAGGGGCATACGCTATCAGCTATCTCCCGCATTCCGAGCAAGTGTTGCCGTGACAACGGCGAACGCTGGAGGGTGTTTTTTTTTTTTTTTCGTTTTTTTTTTTGTGCCAATCTTGCCCAATCTCCCAAGTGGGTTTGCTTGGCTTAACAAACGTGTGCAGGGGACGCTGGACGATCGTCGTGAGGCACGCACACACGCACGCTAGCCATTTTCTTCGTTTTTTTAACTCCCGGGTGGTCGCCGATAGGCCCGCGCTCACGAGCGAGCTTGGCAATTTCTTGGTATTTTTAATTGAGGACACGAAAAATTACGATTTGGTGAAGATCTTCACTCTTAAAAAACAGCATCACCACAGATTCCTTCATACAGTAACACTTCTAGACGATCAGGTTGTTCCTTTACTTAAAGAATAGGCTACGAAGACGAAATACAAGTTTGGTTCACTAGAAATACAGCTTTGTCACGATAACAATAGCAATTCTATCGCAACCTTTAAACAAATAATGGGGTTATAAAGAAAACATGCATAGCAGTGGCGACACCCTAGCAACTTTCCGGCAACTCTTGTATGACGTCACAGAATCTTGTTTGTGCGACTAACGGCCTCCGACCTATAAACAACCGCCAAGAAACCGGACTGCACGATTGTGGTGGGGCGTCTGGTTCCGTAAGATTGTATCACTTGAATGCTAACCTAGAGTTAACACACACTATGTTTTAGTGCTGTCCCATAAGACGTTATTCCTTCCCATATCTCGTCACTGCAGTGCAAAATTTGGAACTCTTTCAATACTTGTTGCGCTTCTTTTGGTTTAAAAAACATTTTCCGAGCTAGAATGAAGCTGAGTGAGGCATTGAAGGCTATAGTTGAATCAAATTAAACAAGCTTGTATTTCGCCTTCATGACACTTTTTAAGCCAGCCTGGCGTGGGGAACTATGTATGTCCCTACAACGTGCAAGGAATTAAACCGTAACAGTTAAAATGGTATAATATGGTTCTAAGTGCACTAAGGAAGTGAAGGAACAGGCCGGCGAATGCACAAAAAACGAAGAAAAATGTCCAAAGGTGCAGTAACGTGATTAAAAGTCCGTTGCTTACACTAATAAACGGGACATCAAGCAGCCATACATAGCCTATAGTGCCATTGCGGGCGGGTGTATGACCGCTCGCAAAAATCCCTCATGGGAAAGGTTGCGTGCCAAGACAGAAGGTAACAGACGTTCACGACAGCTGAGAGCCCAAAGTCACTCAGTCACACTCAACTGAGAGAAATGAGTTCCTTCGAAGTCAGCCAGTCCTTTCAGCAGCCGTCGGCAAGTTCGTTCATGCAGAGGAAACATAAGTGTGGACTGGCAGGCACAACCCGCCATCCACCTTGTTCGGTTACGACCGTTGCAGGCGTCGTGAAAGCAAGGCCGCATACTTGCACTTCTCTGAGCGCCAGTTATGGACAACCTCGCGGTACGAGCGGTTGGTAAGAAAGACGCCCTTGAGCTCTCCGAACTCCGCCCATGGTCGTTCACTGTAAGAGAGGAATAATCGGCGGGCTGTTTGTAAATACCCTTTAACAGCAACACATACGAGTTAGTCGCTAAAATAATTTTGACCCCGCATTCTTATCATCTTTTTATAACAAGCAAGACATACAGTGGTCAGCTACATGCCTACATGCTAAAGGAGGAGACGTGTTTGCGCAGAGCTTCATGGCATGGTCCACGTAAAGCGAAATGCCGAAGCTAATTGATTGCCGAAATTGGTTCTCAATAACATATATATGCACTGGCAGGCGCCCATAGGCGCATATACGCAGTATACATATACGCAATTTATAGATATGGACAAGGAGCGGCAACACAATTCTATTCAGTGAATTAATAGTGTCCGACTTTGGGCCGCGACCATCGTGAACTTCTCGAAGAGTCCCATAAAATACTTACACGTGCGTTTCCACACCCTCCGGAGAGGTTTCACGAGCAACAGCAATGTCAAACGAGCTTACTTCGAGTCCCAAAGTTGGGGAAATTTAGGCGTGTACATGTAAGTGCCAGGGAACGTGGTTTGTTTCTTTTTCACATGAAAATGGAAATTTTAAGCTTATAAGAAACAAACAAGGTAGAGGAACACATCAGCCCACGAAGGGACCCGTGAAAAGAACACTCGAATTGTGCATGGGGTGTTTTCGGATTTAGCTCCCGAAACGTCTGCGCTCTCTGTCTAGTTCTCGCGCGTTTGTATAAACGCGGGCCGCGCCTTGAGGTGGTTGGTTGCCAGCGCCGCTCCCACAACTCGGGATATAGAAGCCCCTCTTTTGAACCATTCCACAGCGACTGGAGCGTCTGCGACCTGCTAAGAGCAGTGATTTGTGGGAAGCCTGCAGTTATGCCACCTGTGGACGAAGACCGATGTCCTCGCTATGCATGTTAAATGAACACAGAAAAGAAAGCCACAATATGGGTCCCAATCCAACCAGGGACACATGATTTTGTTCACATCCTTTTCACAACACTTACTACTTTTCTCCACGAAAACGAAAGATTATTCCACTTGTGTCCACTACAGCGTTCTTGGATGCAGGCTTTCTTTTTTGATATCAATCAACGGCCGACGACAGCAATTATGCCTAATTACAACCATCTACATGCATATCGCGGGCGTCAGTTCTAGCAACTCTGTAAGGAAGTTGCCCGCCAATGGATTGCTTTTCCTGGGTCCAGCAAAACACGTTAAACGCTGAAGATTCATATTCCAACTTACATATTCATATTCATATTCCTGTTCCCTTATTCCCCGCGTATCCCACATTTGCGTCCTTGAATACGGTATACAATGTGCCATGATGTCGGCCTTCCTTTAAAGGCTCACAATGTAAACACTTTGTTTTACATCAACGATTTAAAATGATCTCTGCATGGCCGATACCTCATGCGCACCAGCAATAGTGTGAGCGCCATTTACACGCATCTCAAAGACCTGAGAATTGCCTATAGGAACTGTCTATAGATATCAGGATTAATCTCGCTGCATGCTTATCATTTTTCTCTCTACTTCTGTTCGGTAGGGTGATTTATTATTTTTTACCCGAATATTGCTTGGGCCTGCGGTCGCCCCGTTTGTCTCAGGTCATTCCGCAAGACATTATACCTTTTGTAATACACGCGCCACTTTCGACACCACTGGTCGAAACAATGCACACATTCGCGTTCAACGACATTGATTGATTGATTGATTGATTGATTGATTGATTGATTGATTCATTGATTGATTGATTGATTGATTGATTGATTGATTGATTGATTGATTGATTGATTGATTGATTGATTGATTGATTGATTGATTGATTGATTGATTGATTGATTGATTGATTGATTGATTGATTGATTGTAGGGTTTAGCGCGCCGAAGCAACGCAGGCGATGATGCGCGCGGCAGTGGAGGGCTCCAGATTAATTTCGACCACCTTTGACGAAATCTCGTTTGACGAAATCTCGTACAAACGAAATCTCGTACACATAGCGACTAAATCTCGTACACACAGCGTTTTTGCTTTTCGCCTCCATCAGAAAAGCTGCCGCCGCGGTAGGCAATCGAACCCGCGACCTCGTGCTCTGCAACGGAACGCCTTAACTGAGCCACCGCGGTGGGTCAATGGCATTCATTACACACTCAGTGCTTTCTAGGCCTTTTTGATCACTGCGTGGGGCGCAAGGAGTTGAAGAATTTATCTCGTCGTCTGAATATTTTTGTTTTCACACACAAGAGAGTCATTCGACGCGTTTGGGTGAAACGTGTTGTTTCTCTTGTCATGCGAAGGAGCAGCGGCGGTCACCCATACAAAATACATTTTTCGTCACTCACGTGTGACAATTTTCGGGAGCGATAAAATTATGGCGAAAAAGAATGAAAGAAACGCAACAGACGAAAACTTACCCTGTCTTTGCGAATGTGATGGTTTTGCGTATGTTGACCAGTGGGTGAAAGCCCTCACCCTCGACGTTAGCATACAAGAAGACCCTGGCCTTTTGCTTCGTATACGCCGAAGCCATATCAACCAGAGGACAGTAAAACATGGTATCCGCGAGTAGCTCATCAAAGCCTGACCGATTCGGTCGGCTCATCGCTATCCGAACGTCTTCTGGCATGAAGTCGTAGAGTCCCGTCTCGTTCCTCGGCGAGAAGAAATGCGTCAGCCGTTCGAACAGAGATCTCGGGCTGCTGTTCTCAACCACGCCTTCCGACCCGAGTATCACGTCGTCGAGGAGCCGCTGAGCGTCGTCCGCAGTGTAGCCGCACAGGACGTCTATGTCCTCCATCCTCTTCAGCCACACGGCGTCCCACCGGAAAAAACCACCCGTCCCGTCCTCGAACTCGGAGACGCCGACCGGCACGAATCGCATCGGCATCATCTGACGGCTCGCCTCGAACAACTCGGTAGCCGGGACGCCCCTCAGCCAGCCCACAATCGTCGTCAAGTTCGCCTCCTCGCTCTCCTCATAGCGGGGCAAGAGCTTTACGAGCGAGTGAACGTTGTGCACGCCGTTCACGGGCATCAGCGAGCCGGCTACCATTCCGTGCATGACTAGGCGCTTGAAGAAGGGCCTTCTGACATGCTTGGAAACCGAATCGACGAGCGAAAACAAAACGCCGGCCGAGCCCAGTGCCAAGCCTACCATGGCGTTGCTGTTGCCGTAAAAAACACCGATGTTATTTCGTATCCAGAACAGGGCGCGAACCAGGTCGTGAAAACCAACGTTTGGCGAGGCGTTTCCCGCATCCGGGGCATGCAAGAAGCCGAAGACACCCAGCCTGAAACCGATAGCCACAACGACCACGTCGTCAACGGCCGCCATTTCCCAGCTGGCGTTTTCATAGTCTGCAACTCGTCCGGTCTGGAACCAGTCCGAGGCGGCGACCACTATGACCGTCCTCAGCTGGTCGGTCGGCCGGCAGATGAAGGGCGCCCAGATGGACACCGTCAGGCAATCTTCGGACGTCGTCCCCGGAGCCTTGACCGGAGCCTGGAGGCACTCGGGCCCGTGCTGGTAGGCATAGAAAGTCTCCTTTGCAGGATGAGAAGCAGAACATTGGCAGGCGTGAGCGACGGCTGCACCGCGTCTGTTGGTTTCAACAAATAGCGCTCTCTATCACAGTGCGTTTTCAAGGTCAGTAATGATAGTCATAGATGACACCAACACATCATAGACTGTGCGTCTTTTGGCACCCAGAAACCCACACTTAGCGCGTGAAGTTCGATTAAGATCTTTGGGGCTACAAAGTACAGTGTTGGTCGACGAGCTGCGTGGAATATGGTGGACCTGACGCTGCTTTAGCTTTTGTGGAAGTACCATGCCTCAGCTTTGGCCTTTCCAGATGCCCCATTCTGGACATCAAAGTACAAGTACTTCGTCTGTCCCCCTTAGGTGACCGCGCCAGTACGCGATTTTCTGGTACGTTACCTTATTTAGTTCTCTACACTAACCGCTTACGACGCTTATTTTACGCTAAGCATAACGACTTTGATCCATCCGACAGCGCATTATTGTCCTCTCAGTTTTCTAATCCACACCTTCGCACTTTTTTTCTGCAATGAACCCCTGCCCTATACCCCGGCTCCAAAACCGGCGCAAAAGAACTTTCCATTACGTATTCAGGAATACTTCGCCTTCACAATCTGCTCACAGGAATTCGGAAAAATTTATAACAGGAGAAGTGCCAACAAAGTTACTTTGATAGATCTAGGGGTCGATTCGGCGGCCCCATCGCGTCGACAGCCCCCCCCCCCCCCCTCCCCCCCCTCCTTCCCCCAAATCGCGTTCAGCTGCTGACTCCCCGACCGTGCCCAAGGCACACTTTTTGCTCCGTGGCCCAAGGTGAGACCTGATTCCCCGTTAGATGGCGCCCCTGAGCTATAGGGCGTGAGGGAATGCGAGGGTTTGTCGCACGGATGAACGGCGAATGCTGTGAGTGCGCCGAGTGGCAGTACATTAATGCTGCGTGATCGGATTTCGGTGCGCGCTCGAGCGGACGATGATGTAGTCGGTTGTTGTTGTTAGGGGTACACCGCTACGATAATGTGACTAAAGAAGTTCGCAGCGTGCCCCATTTATTAGGAAGTCGTACGGAGAAGGTCCACGTAGAACACTTAACATTTAGTGTGAAACAGTGCTCCTGCTCCAGGTGTGCTTCGCACTCTTGCTCTACCTGCTTCGCACACTGTTCACACAACACAAAGGCCACCAACCGTGGCTCCATTGTCTTTTTGAGCCCTACACTTTTTCGGCAAGCGCCACGCCACGAGACGATAACCCAACCACCGCGGCTGCTATGGAACGCTATAAGAGGAGTCATACCAGACTACGAGCCCAATCTTGTATTCACGCGCCATGGATATAACCCGGATATAACGGATATAGTCAACGCCACGGATATAAGCCAGTTAACGTTGACAAAGTCTTTATTACCGTCAGCTTTGGCGGATCGGCCGGAAGGAAGCGACGGGCACTGCCACCGGATGTCCCGTATGGAATACCGAAGAAGGTCCGGACGGTTTTAGCCCCGCTACCGGTGCGGAAGGGCTCACTTTCGTTCCCCACGACCTCCACGCCATCAAGGAGGACGCTGAGCTGTTCGCGTCGGCCGATGCAGGTGGCGGGGTCTGGTGTGCCGGTCTCAGCGTCCCCTTCCGGCGAACTGCGCGTCGACCTCCCACTGACGTGCCATAATTTCGGCAAACTGAAGAACACCACAAGTAGCATGATCGCGAGGATGACTATCACGGACACGGCGATGGTCGGCAGGCGTGTGGTTCTGCAAAAAGAATACGCATGCGACTTGCGTCATTGCAATGGCACAGGAATACTAACACTTTGATCAATAAAATTCCCGACATGATAAATAAAGTGCAACAGCACAGTAAAACCTAAAAGCAAGCAGCCCAAAGCATTTGTCTAGAATAAGCGTGGTTGCAGGGACATGTAGTACATGTTAAATAAGCGTATGCAAGAGTCTTGCTGAGCACGTATAAATATCACAAAGCTTATCCAGCCAGCATTATGAGATACGGCCCTTCACGACAGGCTTTATGCTTTGTTCCGCGGAAACACTTTGTTTCTAATATGGGCGCGTTTTATTCCCCGATGAAACACCTCTTCTCCGAGGCGCAGCTTAGGTAGCAGGGCGGAAGAGTAATTTAAACCACCTGGATATACCGTAAAAGCTGGTTTATTCGAACGTCAAAAATTAGAGCTGTACAATTTCGTCGGGCCAAGCCACTATAGAAGCCTATGTATAAAGAAGCTCGTTAATATGAACGCGGGTAGGTTGCGCCCCGAATAACTTGAACTACGCACCTTGCGCTAGCGCTTTGGCTCCTGGAACACGGCCATAGAAACTCACCCTACGCCTACACACGTGCCTGCCTCATACGAAGAAAGCAAAACAAGGTAAAACCCATCCAAATCACAAGTTATCGGGCCTTTTGCAAGGCGAATTCTTTGCGAAATCGGTCGATGTGGACGAGGGTAGAGTGGTGTCAGTGGCGCGCTGACAGATCACTGATCTGATCAGACTGATCTGATCCGATCTGTCCGATCTGATTATATCACAGGTCAGAAGCGCAGAACTTGTCCCTTCCAATGACGACAAGGAGGACCAACATGACGCATAATGTGGCCGTCCGGTTGAATGTCATGGCCGGATAAAATATCACCCGTCTTTCCTTCAGTTTTAAAAAACGGCGAAGAGGAGGCTCCCGTTGCTTTCATCTGGGAGAGCAAAAAATGCTGACGGTCCGCTTTACGGACTGAAGGCGGTTCGGAATCACGGGTTTTCTCAAGCAGCAGTGTGTTGACCCTCCCTACGGCTTCACAACTGCAGTTGTTACGAATCAGCGCGCCGCTGTGCTTCAACCTTCGTGCAGCACTCTTCGGCTATGTGGTGAAGGCTCCACTACGCGCGCCTTTCAAGTAGGCGCATCTGTGTCGGTGACAGGCTTACAGCGTACGCCAACGGATCCCAACATGCCGCAGCACACCTGAGAAAAGCCGGATTGCTGGCGATTCCCTGCCTGCGTGATTCAAACTTCGGCGGTGGCAGACGAGGCGTGCAGAGACTTGTCCAAAGCAGGCGGACATCATTGCGGAGAACTGTATCCCCTCTCTCGCACTCGGCCGGCGTCACTACTACCGACCCCTCACGAACTCTGGAAAGAGCGTTGTGTGTGTCGGCACCATGTCGCGCCGTGTGCAAAAACTAGGGGGAACGGTTGTTTGACCGTTAGGACTTTGGATGTAAATAAGAGCCCCTATGCGCTGGAGTTCATTCCTGTGGGAGCAGTGAATCGATGCTGTCACTCTGCTCGAGTTCTGTACTGTAACCTCGCCCGTCGTGGCATTGTTCCTGTCTTGCTTCGGCACATCTCTCGCCATGCAGTAAACCAGTTAAGTTTGCCTGCGGCTTCTTGTCGTCATCTTCAAAGCAGAAACAATTGGTAGCCGCTCATTTCACCACGCAACCACACTCATGCTGGAAGCGGCTCGGGTACGCCTGTTCCTATGCAACACAGACACTGTGCTTATTATTCACTTTCATTAGGTCGAACTTTCAATAAATAAAACTGAGATGGCGCCCCCTTGAGGTTCGAATTACCCAGCTTTTACTGTATTTAACGTGCATCGAAATCTCGACACATGGACGTTCTCGGTGTCCGTCTACACGAGAAAGAGTCGCGGGGACGGCGATCGAAGCCGCATTTTTGTGGTCAGCAGCAAACGGCCTAGTCACTGAGCAACTCCTGCGGGTCACACTTATCAAGCATTTACACTTTCCAGTTGTGTGGCCTCTTTAAACAAATTATGAAGTGAAAACGTCTGCACACTCAGTTCCGCATGGCTCCTCGAGAGCCATTGCTGAGCATGCGCAAGGATCAGTGACGTCACACGGCGCACAGAACGTCGCTCGCTGCCCGGCGTCTCTCACACACCCCACGCGCCCAGCGTTTTCGCTGACCTCCGTTCCGCACGTGGCGGCCCGGTCCACTTGATGATCATGCGAGGGGTGGCTGGGTGTGGAACCGATGGCTCGTGTGTCGCAGCAACACCGGCGTACGCCTGTGGAACCAGCTTAGCTCTGGGGCGATTGGTAACGCTGCGCCGCAGCCGCTTGATAAGTGTCACATAATGCGTATACCACATGTGTCATTGAAGCAGCAGTAAGCATGATAATCAAGCTAATCCTAGACAACCAGGAAAGCTAAGATTAACCAGCTGAACCTTAGCTCACGCTACGTATATCCTGGCATAGCCGAGCTAAGTGACTGCTAATATTTTTTTCCGGTGCAGTTCCGGTTCGTCTCCAGCGTGCTCAAAAAATAGCGGTTCGGGTTCAGTTCCGGCAAAAATATCGGTTCAGTTCTGGTTTTCGGTTCGAGTTCCGTTCCGGTTCGGCACCCAGCAATAAACCCTAATATAACCCAACCCGAACCAAAACCCCCAAAAAAGCAGACCGATTTGGCTAATCATAGCCAAATCAGGTTATGAAAACGGAAACCGGAAAATGAGAAGCGACAGAAGAGTGCTCCCACATTCGTAGACAATGCTCAGAATTTGTGTGCAATATCCCTAGCAGAGAAACCCGTCCAGGCTACTGTACGAGGTGGTAAGGAGCTCAACAACGTCCTTTGTGTTACAACCGATACGAAGCAATGAAATATCCCCCGCAGCCGTTTGGGGCAAAACTCACCGTGTACCATCCTGGAACGCGTAGCTGCCAGAGACGTTGGGGGAACGTTCGTTGGGACTCGGTTGGCGTTCTGGCGAAGGGTGTGGCGTCGGGGCGCGACGCGGCTTGCGGTGCGTTGAGTCCACCGCATCAGGGGACAGTGACGCCTTGTGTGTTGGGGGGTGGGTGTCCGGTTGGAACTTCAGCTGCTGCAAGGGTGCGTCTTTTGGTGTACCATCAGATGTCCTTATACCGAATTTACAAGAAAACAAGAACTTTGATGTTCCGGAACTCAACTTCACCGGGCTTTATATCCTCTCCCACTCTCTTGTACCCCTTTCCTGTCGGCCTGTTTCCCCCATCCCCCCAATCCCACACCATCAGGCATTCCGGTGTCGACCCTTAGGTGAGACAAACTACACCTGCTGGTGGTATTTCCTTTTCTCAGAAACAATAAATCCATTCATTCTATATAATCGGCGAAAAAAAAAAGGCTGCACCACGAAAACGTTCCATACGACATAGATAGTAATAGTTCGTAGGCACTGACATTGTGTCCCAACAGAAAACCAGCGGCCGCGACCCTGAGCTTAGAAGAACAGACACCCTGGCGAGAACGCAATCGTCCCACAGTTGCCCCTTCCCTTTGCATCTCACCCGTACTCTCCACTCTCACCCTACTCAGAGCATTTGTTCCGGACCCATGGAAGCTTCACTCCACTTCGCTGCACCGACATTAAAGCGAAGCCTTCTATGCCGCGCTGATGACGTTCGATTTCGCGCCGAAACGCGCTGCAGGAAAGCCAACTATCTCCGACGATGATGATGATGGTCGTGGGTGAATAGAAAGGTGGTTGAAACGCGAATCTTTCTCTGAACGGAAGCCAATGTCTTCTAAGCCCAAAGTCAACGTCTAAAATCAAAATCGTTACGCATAAAACGCACTGAGGGAAAGCCAATTTGCACAATGGATTTCCACAAAGGCGCACCAAGCGCCTCAAGAAGAAAACGCTTCCGTGGTCGGAATCGAACCTGGGCCCCTCGTGTTATGCATCCGACGTGTATCCTTTGCGCCATTCGAACATAACCGAAGCAGCTTGGATTTAGGACTTTGACTTACACTCACGTCGCTTAGGAGAAAACTTCACATTTTAAACATCTTTCTCTTAAGAAACGGCTTTGATTCTTAATCACTTCCAGCCACGCCGCTTCCGGATTCCTCTTCACGTCTGCCATTAAAGATTTGCATTAATCACTCCTTGCCCACCATGGCATTTTGTAGCGTGAGCTACACTGGCCTAGGTTGAGCAGTCTCGCGTAGCTCCTAGAGAGCCGTGCTGCACATGCGCGAGGAGCGGTGACGCCTCACGGTGCACAGCTGCCGCGCTGGAGCCGCCGCCGCAGCGACTGGATTGGATTGGACTGGATTAGATTAAATTGAACTGGATTGGATTGGATAGGATTGGAAATCGTTTTAGCAGCAGTAAGCATGATAATCAGCTAATCCTAGACAACCAGGAAAGCTAAGAATAACCAGCTGACCCTTATATCACTAAAGTGTGAAGACGGGCTAGTTTGTCCATACTGAAGGCAAAAAACAGCGCAAAGAAATTACACGCAAGACGAGAAAAAGACAAACACAGGCGCTGATGCAAAAGGAGGAATCATGAAGGCACAGAGGGTTAAGAGAGCCCGATGTAGAAGAAACAAACTGTACTAAAGTGTGAAGACGGGCTAGTTGGTTCATACTGAAGGCAAAAAACAGCGCAAAGAAACGACACGTAAGACGAGAAAAAGACAAACACAGGCGCTGTGTTTGTCTTTTTCTCGTCTTACGTGTCGTTTCTTGGCGCTGTTTTTTGTCTTCCTTATATCACGCTACGTATATCATGGCATAGCCGAGCTAAGCGACTGCTAATATGTTTTACGGCGGTAATTGTTAGCTACGTCACTATAGCGACTGCCCAGGGCTGGGGCAAGGTTCAGTAGGATAACTATAGTTCATACCATAAGCTAGCTGCAGAACTGTGGAGGCTACATTGTTGTCCCCGTCAGGGCGCCTAACTCACCGCGAAGGAAGCGACAAAAGGCTCCGGGGCCTTGCGGTGCCAGTTGCCGAGAGGGGAGAAGGGAATGTCCTTTCAGGACCCCCTTCACGGCGAGTTAGGCGCCCTCAGTGGGCGCATTATTGATAACAATGTAGCCTCCACAGTGCTGAAGCTAGCTTGTGGTATGAACTATAGGTACTTCATTTGTGCCGGTTAAATTTATATCGGCTAATCCTGAATTTTTCTCCGTCAATTAGAAACTTGTAAGCGCGTACATGGACTCAATAAAAACACCTTACCCTGGACCCGTGGCTACTGTTCGCTTGGGGTTCGTGGCCAAGCAACTTGAGGCTGCTCTTCTCGTGGAGGCTTGGGTGAGAAGCCTCCTGGACGCCCTTTAAGTGCTTCTTTCCGCTTTTCTGGGACTTTCTGCAATGTACAGCAGTGCTATTAACGGCTGAGAAAGCAGACATCGAAACACCAAAAACAGCAAAACCACATGAACTGTTTCTCTCCTGAATTACGGTGCGGTGGAGGGCCATCCATGGATGGGCGAGGGAAAGTGGTAGGAGTCTACGGGCAGTTATTTCTATTGCGTAGGAACGTTTCCGGTCAGCTTTGCGGACGTTCACGAATGTTAGAAACGCGTGCTGTTAAGTAGCACTAAAAGAAGGGATAAATCTATAAAATAAAAAAACATTAACAAAAAAAAGGTCGTATATCTGCGTCAGAAGTGCGTCAAAACCTTTGCTGAAAGTGTGTCCACTTAATCGTTAAACCTCCAAAGACCGAAATCGAAACGGTCATATATGCGACGATTTTTCACGCACTAAGTAAACGCATCTACAAACGATCTATAAACGCGTACCGATACGTGGTTTGTGAGGGAAAGGAATGCTATTGTACTCCTTCTTCATGACAGATGCGTGTATTCTCTTATCTAGAATTGGACCTTTTTTGGTGATTTAAAATAAAAACTATATTTAAAAAATGGCCCCAGTCCACGCTGTGAAGGTGGTTGGAAAGCAAAGCTGTGAACGACCCCCCAGAACAATTCAACATGCTAAACCACTTGAATTCACACACGTAGCTCCAGAAAAAGTGAAACCAGAGATTCCGCAAGCCGTTATCTCGGATTTGCGGTAGCGCCTTCCCGAACGCAGCAGCGTCGGCCACGGCCGGGCTGTACGCCTCGAGCTTTGCGATCGCTGCGCCGCCTTCCGTCGCTTGTCCGCGACGGTTGCGGGATGAGCGCGGCGTGGCTGATAGGGGCTCATGCAGTGTTTTGGTCCTCTTACGCTTCTCTTTGCCTTTCCGCATCATAAACGACTTCTTAGGGTCACGTCTGTAAGCAAGCAGTACGTTTAGGGCACTTCGAAATACAGCTGCGTCTTGGTAGGGTCCTTGAACACCAACAAGAGCTATCCGGGAGGCGGTTCTGCGCGCTTCTTGGACGCTCTTCCGGGCGTTGGCGACGGCAGCAGCATATCACCACTGTCAGCTCCGAACACGTCAGGCACAAGTGAATTCTATCGTCACCTCGTTTAAACGTGATACTGGCACAGTGAGAGGTTGGTTTCGTCTTGCAGCGCGGACAACAAATGCGGCTTCGTTTCGTATATGTACGTCGTAGAAAAATATGCTTCCGGGATGTGATAACCCAATACCTAACAATAACTTCTGCCTTTTATGGGAATATAAGCCACGCGAAAACGTTAAGTTTTTTCAAAGGATCTTGTGCATCGCTAAATATGTGCCCACTCACGCCCTATAGCAAGAACCAAGGTGGCTTAATGAAACCACAGAAAAATAAATGGTCTGCAAGTCCGGAAGAAACAATAGCTCATACGGGAATGAAAAATAGCAGTGTAGCTTCTGAAATGCTGAAGAAGTTCCTCTAAACTTAGGACAGGTGGGCCTAACCAGATCCGACTACAAGCGAAATGCAGTGTTATTTCGAAGGACATGGAGGGAGGAGAGGGGGACGCTTAATTATCGTTGTGTTCAAATGCGGAGGTAAATCAAGGAATGAACGTTTTAGTAATCCCACGCACAAGCTGCGGGTTCACTTTCCTTTTGTTTTTCGACTTCAACCAAGAGCTGATCGCCTGGCGTACGCAGTTTTGATGAATACTGGATAGGCGGTTCACAAGTGATAAAAGGCGTCGTTGGAAGAGTGTGGTATCTGATCAGGCCCTGTGATTTGAGTTTTTGATAGATTCTGTAGGCTTCCTGTGTCGTGTGAGTATGTTTCAAAGAAGACTTTAGTCTCGGACGCGGATGACTCTATAAGCCCGTCCCCGCGCTGCTCGCGGAGGATAAATGTAACAGATGAGCGCTCGCCTCACGACAAGACGACGCAGCATTAAATTGTTTGTCGTGTTCTGATTCCCAAGTATAGTATTGCATTATCCATCATACTTCTTTCGTAGAGTATTCGTGCAATTTACACCTCATTGGCTTGTTCAGGGTAGTGATCAATATCTGAGGTATGATACTGGCAAGCGTAACTGGCGTGCTATCAGGTATGAGTGCTCCGCTACATTAGGTAAGCACACACACACAAAACCGATTTACATCGTAGTGTATAGCCGTAGCATGACCATCTGGGGAAACGCTGCTTACGGTGACACTGTTAGTAAATTTCAGAGCAGTGGAATTACAATCAGCTCCATGGATATGCCAGCTTCGCGATGCCGGCCTGTTACACACACCTGGCACTTATACGGACCGATGTACCACACTAAAACCTCGTCAAACTTTTACACTCTTGTAAACACACATTTGCGAGAAGAGTGACTGCTCTACATCATTATGTATTTCGAACGCAAAAAAACGGCAAATTTATGTCGTGAACGTGCCGCAAAAGAAGCGGCGACTATGGGGAGCGGGCCGGAGCCTCCCGCGGCTGCTTTTGAAACTGGCCGCTAGGTGGATTACAGTGGCGCCCCTACAGGCAGAGCTAAAGGCGTATAGCGGCGGACGCCGCCGCTGTAGCCCGGCAGGCGTCGGAAGAAAGAAAACAGCGAGGAACGCAATTCGAAAGGTGAGACAGCGGAACCTAGCCGTCCTGATATGCTAGCTTGGGGCTACACCACCGCGCGACACAAGCGCAGACACCGAAACCATCCGGCATGTGAGCTTAGTGATTCTCATTTATACAGATTTAAACTAAATTGTTTCGTAAGCCTGACAATTGCGAAAAAGCTGACGGAACTTTTATAATCGCTATTTATCGGAACCAGTTGCTGCATTCGTCTTTTGTAATACCTATTAAAACACAACGGAATTGGTATTCAGCAATGTAGAAAACGCAGTCCCATTAGTGACAAGCAGTGTGCAAAAGGCAGCGTTTCTCTAGCAGCCAGATGTCTGTATGTGGTCTCTACACTTTGTTTTCCCGCCCTGCAAACCAATCCTTAACGTATCTTTGCCGCACGACCTCTTAATTCCGTCGGGTCCGGGTTACCCAGGAGGTGCTGTCGAACAAGTTAATCAAGCCGTGTGAAGTAAGCGCACAATTGACGCGAAGCTGCGCCAAAACAGGCCCAACACCATCGCTTTAAAGGGGTCCTGAAATACCTTCCGCCGATGCATGGATGTACATGTACCCAAATAAAGCAATGTATTTGCAATCTCCTCCCGCAAGAATTTTGTTAAAGCGATGAGTATTAGCTGAGAAATCGTAAATCAAAAACCGCGCATTATCGTCGCTCCGCGTTTCCTCCTCCTTTCGACTTACTCTCCGCTGTTGACGGCGCGCAAGCATTGCCTCCCATGATGCTGCGCTCCGCAGCGGTGACGTACTTCCGCTATTGCGCTGCTACTGTCGTCTGCTACGGGCAAGCTTTGTTGACACCATGAATCCCGCACTTCGCTCAAGGCTGGAAAACCGAACGAAAAATCTGGCCGCATGTGTGCGGCGGCCTGGCCTTGCCCTTTCGCGGTGTTCGTTGGTGCAGTTGCTATCGGTGGCACGTGACTTTTTATCGGCGGCGAACTCGCAGCCGTACGGGGAAGATCGTGCGCTCGTTCCCTTTGATGCACCGACACTGTTTATCCAAAAAGTGCCGTATCAGATGTGGCCCCGCTGGTGCCGGGTCTTATTTTGCGGCGGTCGTAATTCCTGCCGGCGGCATGTGAAAAAGACATTTTAAATCGATACAGAACCCGTGCACAAAACCCTTCAATCATGTGACCAGTTCAGCTTGGGGCGACGCGTGGTGGAGAGCGGCAACGTTGGCAAAGCATGCTCCACCGCGGCTCTGAGCTTTCTAGCGCTGGAGCGAGCGCCACTTCTTTGAGAATCTCAAACATCGGTTGCTTTGACAACAAGGCACAAACCACTGTAGAACTCAGTTACGGTTGCGTGTTCCCGGTTCAGCTCGGGGCCCCACCTCACGACATGTGGGCACTGCAGGCGTACCACCCACTCCCATTGGGAAGTGCGAGATGCGTTTGACATTACAGGAGGCGATGGTGTGTGTGTGTTGTGGACGTCTTTGTTTCGCGATGCAATGCGACGTTGTGCTTCTGCGGGTGGATAGTGCTTCCCATGGGTTATCTTTCTCGAGCGACGTACGACTCAACTTCGCATGGGGTATGTGCAGTGTGCGTGGCTAAAAGCCATCTCGGCTTGTGCGCCGGAGTTAAGCGACTTGCTGTTCGTCCCCGCAAACCGCGCGCGAGGTGAGTGCCGAATTTACGACGGGCAGGAGGAGGCAACCCATCGTCTTTCAACCGCGGTTCAGACTTGCAACGCATGTTGTGACGTTGTGTTCGTTCGATACCCATCTCTGGATTGTTTTGAAGTAGAATAAAATGTATGCGTCAAACCCGGGCATTCGGCTCAGGGCGTTCTCTGCGATTGCACGAAAGAAGTGCCACGGGGCTTCAACGCTTTCTTTACGGAACGTACTCAGGTAAGGGAATATCCATGTCGTGTTATGGCCGTGCTGCATTTATTACAAACGGTTAAACGTTTGTTTACACTTGTTTCGTTTGTCGTAAAATGTCCAAGCACTCCGGCACTCCGCCGGCAGATCAGCCGGCGAGCCGACGCTGAGCAGACGACTCATCTCTTTGCCGGAAGTGCGTGAAAAAGCCGCCCAATAGCAGGATGTCTAGCTCATGACGAACATCTGGGAATCGATGATGTAGACATGTGAAGATGGCGGCGTCCAAAAACACGAAGGAAAGAGTGAGAAAAAAGCGACAAACTTTGCAACAAAAGTGTGAGCTTTCCGCTGCGCGTAAAAGAGTAATACTTGGCACAGATGACGTTGACGACCCAATCTAACGATTGCGCTAGTTCGTTTAGTGTGCTCAAAACGCCTTTCAGGGCCCCTTTAAGCAAACGACAAAGCCGACGGAAGGGTCCCGCCGACGCGCCCGCCGGGGTGAGCACGGGGTACGCTGCGTAATAGTAGCGCCCTCCGCCTCCCCAGCCGCGTTGGGAGTTTCTTGTCCTGCACGCCACGAAAGAACCGTTGGCTGGTAAGGAGAAAGCTTTGCTTTAAATCTAGCTCGGGTGCGCCCTCCCGGTTGCCACAATGAGTAGATACCCATTCAAGTATTCCTCGTCACGGCTGTGCGCCTATTTACGTCATTCTTGACAGCCGAATTCAGGCTCGCGCACAGTTCACTTAAAAGGGCATGGATGAGCCTTAAAGGCGTCATAATAGGGTGTAGTGCCTTTACGGGCACTAATGTCGCCTTGATGTAACAACCGAACATTACGGGTCTACCTGTAATCAAGCGTCGTTCAGCGAATTCATTGATATCAAAGTTCACGTGAACACTTGGCTGGCTGGAGTTCTCAATGATGGAGTGGGCTGTTTCCCTTGTATTTCGAGCGTTCATCAGCCGTGACCTCGGATAACTTCTCCTCAACAGTTGACTGCGTTTCGAACAGCACAACATGGCTGCAGCCCTTGACCAAACTTCCTGGACAGGAGATGATGTCCACGCTATTCAGTAAGAAATAAATGATAAGCAGTATCTCTGCCTCTGTTTCTCTGGGGGTATTTTCTTACAACGGAGGAAATCATATAAACGTTCATGTCCAACCGATACGTCGTGAATATTCCTTAGACGGAAAACATTTATCTTTACACCCTCCTCAAACTACCCTCCTCCCACATCCTTTCTAAATCCCATTCTCCACTCGTGTGATTGTACGTAGTAACCATGAGATAATACATAGCTTGCGGTGATGTCATTTCAGCTGACATGCTGTTGCGTCCGTTGATGCAAGGATGTCGTTATCTACCCCTCTTATATCGAAGCTGGGAGAGCACCCCAGCAATGGCAGCGGGGGCGTCATTTGCAAGACATGTATGGTTTCCTGATAAGACTAGCCCCAGGTCCTTAGAATTCACCGCTGATAGGGAAGCCTTGCTCCCGAGTCAGCAGCGTCTGCCTTTATACATGGCCTACTTGGAGCTCTCCAAAGTTCACGCGGAAGGAGCTCGACACGTTAGCTTCTGCATTCCAGCTTGCCGAAGCCGGCGCGCCATGCAGTGGCCCGAAGCGGCCACTAAAGGCGGACCTTCTGAAGGAAGCCAGTGCTGCCGTGGGCCGGTGTTTGGAAAGCCCTGCTCTGCGCCAACGGGGTACACGGGACACGGTTGTGTCCCTCTATAATCATTTCCTTACCTCCGTGTGAACATGTTTTGGCTCACTTCGCTCGTACATAGCTTACTCAACGCCAGAAACACGCAACCGCAACATACTGGCGACGGCAACATGCATACCGTGAAGGCAAGGTGTCGGCGTTCGGTTTCGACGCGCTGGTGGCATCGGCGGGGCGTCCCTCGGGGGCCTCCGGAAGGACCGCGAAGAGGCCCGAAGGACTGGCGGTGGTCTGCTCATCCGCGTCGCTGCTGCTGTTTGTGCCGACTGCTTTGTCCAACGGCGGGCCCTCTGGACCGAAAAATGAGTTAGCTGGGGAGGCCTGCTGCTTTGGAGTAAGCGACATTGGGACTGCGGGAGCGAGACGTTGGTTCAACTTGGTTGGTGGTTCCAAAAAAAAATGGCTCGTGGTCGCTTTCTGGTTTCTTCCTCATCCGAATGCGGATGATGATGCCGCTGCTTTTCGTTCTTGGTTAATAGCCCATACACTATTGAAGGTTCGACCAGTCATCAAAGGAAAACATTATTAGCTGTTCATTGGGATAAATAAATACCAGTATAATGAAGTCTGGGGTTTGACAGAAACCCGCCTGGTCGGGAGACATGTTGAAGTAAAATGGGGAGACACCGACCAAGGTACGGTTGTGGACAAGGGTTCTGTAGCGAAGCCGAAACGTTTTGTTTGTTGCTGTTGTTGTTGTTTTAGTTTTTGAAGCTTTTAAGTTTCTTTTGGTCGGTGTCTCCCCCTTTAATTTCAATACCAGTATGTAATTAAGGAGTTCAGGTACTTGCAAAAATAATCGAATACCGTTACCATGAAAGCTCATTAGAAGTTCCAATGCAGCTCAGGGGGGCACAGACCCCTAAACCGTCAGATTGTCGTAAGCGGCAGCATACCGTGCTCTTTGGGTTACCGTCCGGTATCGGGACACCTTCGCTTCTGAAAACGGACAGACGCGTCTGTGGTTACTTCAGCGCGACGATATTTGTGAAGTAGACGACGGTCAGTCACGCGGCCGCGCCGTTATTTCCCGACTGAGGTATATCCGTGCCGGTGCCATTTGCTTTGAAATCAAACAAACAGACTGCCCGTGCTCAGGAGGGAACTATACTCTGTTCCTCTTTATCTTTTTTCTTCCAGGTTGGCTTAGATGATAAAGCGCCATTAAATCTGAATAAAGAAGCCAGCCAATCGCGCCTGCGAACTGGAACCTTCAATGTAAACATTCAACCCTCAATAATTTGACTCCCTTCCTCGTCTTCACCTATGCAGGAGATTGTCCAATATGTAAACCAAGGCATCATAAATTTTGTAGTCGCTCTGGCCGGCGCGTGGACAGGCAATAGCTACTCTAATCATCACCATTGCTGCCGTCGTCTCTGTCGACGCACGAGATGGACCATCGTCTTTGTCGGCGAGTGAGACAGCTTTCAATGCATTGGCTTCACGCGTCGCGTAAGTGACCCGCAAGTTTTAAGCGCCAGGAAAACGTTGTCAATATCCGTTTTGAGAGCCTGAGCCGCACCTTTGTTGTCTTGTGGCAAGAAAGGCTGATAATTTTGTGAGAGATTATTAAAATAGTCTGTGTTTTTTCAGCGATTGACGTCAAGGGCGGCTGGCCTTCAGACGGAGGTGTCTCTTGTGAAAACGCTCAAGTGCGTATTTTATAGTTGTCGGGGGTAATTGCTGCATTCGAGCGTGCAAGGCGCAATTGTTCTGGTCAGTGGTTACGCTATCCGTCAGGTCCTTCGAGGGGTCATCAAATATCAATGAGGACGAGACGCCAGTGTGTCGGAGATGATGTACTTCTCAAAGTTATGGGGTGTGTGCGCGCTCGTCCTGGTTACGGATCTGTCACCGGATTGATGAGGGAGCGACAGTTCCTTTCGTAATGCGCGCATCGTGTTGATAAAGAAAGGAATTTGTGTCGACATGGGACATGGTGTCAGCGTGTGTCGTATAGCCGCCCGAGGGTCGATGGTAAAGGCTCAGTTTGCTTTTAGTTGGTTGATTTTTTATTTTTGTCGTACTTGTGTTCTGATGAATACTTTGGAGTTTCCGAGTGAGAGAAAATAGTGGGTCACGTGATTATTTTGGTACAATCCTACGATTGGTTGTTGGGGACAGTCGACGGCCTGGTGTGCGTTAGTTTCTTACTCTCTGTTGTGGCACGCCCTTGGAGGTGTGGTTTTGTGCCAGAAAACTGAAGTGTTCGGTGTTTCGGATAGACGCTAGTTGTGAGGTAGAGAAAAGGGTCAGTCGACCGAACGAGAGCGAACAAGTGCAGACGCCGAGAGACCCTCGCCAGTCAGAAATGTTTGGCTAGGTGTATCTGGGTATTTATATATTTTCTGTGTAAATAGCGTGCTATTTTAATTCGTATGCCTTGAACTGTCACCAACTGTCACCGCCAGTAAGTCAAACCAGTTAACCGTGGAACCTAAACAGCCCCCGAGTACTTCATCGCCAGACCGACCATGCCACCCAGTGGGAAGGAAAAAACGAGTCGCCACAATAACGCGTCGAAGACCCCAGTCCAGGTCTTCCAGTTTTGCCACACGTGAGTCGTGAAGGCTACTGAGGACCCCACCCCGCATTACGATGCTCGTAATAATTTTATTCATACCTCTCTCTCCCCCTTCCCCCCCTCCCTGACACTCAGCTACCTCAATTCTCTCGCTGCCCTTGGGCGCTTTTGCTTTCGAGAGGGGCCTCGCAAAGGCACAGTGTGTACATTCGGGAACTGATTATTCATCTCCAGGATCTCCCCCATCTCCCCTTACAGCCACTGGGCCGGCCTTGTGTAAATAAAAGTCTCTCTCTCTCTCTCTCTCTCTCTCTCTCTCTCTCTCTCTCTCTCTCTCTCTCTTTTGCGTGAAAGCAGCAGAGAACGTAACCCATCCGCACTGTTCCGCCGAACCATATCTGTGGCGAAGGAGTAGTACCATAAAATTCGCTTTTCCGCGCTTTCAGAAAAGAAAAACTGGCGTGCGCTGTTTGCATTCTTGCGCAAGCTAGAAGTACAGCTAACCAATTAACCTACAGTTGTTTCGGTCGTAGAGAAGCCGGAGGAAATTTTAGATTTGGTCAGACAGATCTCTCGGAAATTCCAAATTAGGTTTACTGCAACCCTTCCACCCATGATTTTAAAGCAAAGGTTTCTGCCTCTACCAGCCAACGGTTCTTTCGTGGCGTGCGGTACAAGAAACTATACCAATGCGGCTGCGTAGGGGTAGGGCGGTTTTCACTCACGGAGTACAGTGTAGAGGCGTGGCGAATTTACCCAGCGTTCCCCGCGCGCTCACGCAGGCGGCCGCATCGGCACAACCCGGCTTTGCCGTCTGCTTTAGTGACGGTTGTTTTGGGCCTGTTTAGACACAGCTTCGTTTTCATTGCGCGGTGCCTTCGCACGACTTGATTAACTTCTTTGACAGCACCTCCAGGGTAACCCGGATCCGACGGAATTAAGTGGCCGGGCGGCAAAAAAACGTTAAGGATTGGTTTGCGCGGCGGGAAAACAAAATGTACTAACCTCATACAGACATCTCGCCGGTAGAGAAACGCTACCTAAAGCGCACTGCTTGCCACGAATGGGACTGCGTTGTCTAAATTGCTGAATACCAATTCGCTTGTGTTTTAACAGGTGTTACAAAAGACGAATGGATCAACTGGTTCTGATAAATGGCGATTATAAAAGTTCCGTCAGCTTTTTCGCAATTATCAGGCTTGCGAAACAATTTAATTTAAATCTGTATAAATGGGAATCACTAAGCTCACATGCCGGATTGTTTCGGTGTCTGCGCTTGTGTCACGCGGTGGTGTAGCCCCAAGCTAGCACATCAAGATGGCTCGGTTCCGCTGTCTCACCTTTCGAATGGCGTTCCTCGCTGTTTTGTTTCTGCCGACGCACGTCCGGGCTACAGCGGCGGCGTCCGCCGCTCTAGCCCGGCCGTGGCCGACGGTACTGCGTTCGGGAAGCGGCCCCTGCGAATTCTTTGTAACGGCAGGCAAAATCTCTGGTTTCACTTTTAGTAGAGACACGTGTGTGAATACAAGTGACGTCGCATGGGCAATTGTTGTGGGTGTCGCTTACGCCAACAACCTTCACAGCGTGGATTGGAGCCAATTTTTTCGAAATCGACCCAGGTTCAGACTTTCCCACTGATGTGGCCATCGCCTCCCGGCAGCTTCTGCAGGGCCTGATGGTGTCTGTACCACCTGCACAAAGCTTCTTTTTTCAGGAATCACACCAGGATCTGTTAAATATTGTAAATTCTTCCTTAGAGAAACCATTGACTGCCGCAGATTAGAAAATTGCGAAAATTGTTACCTTGCTAAATAAACACGAGTCACGGAGTTATCCCGGACAACATTCGCAACTCAGTCAAATTAATGGAGAGAATTTTACATGGCCGTTTACTCCGATTCCTCTCCAAAGAAAGTATTGTTAGTCCCCATCAAGTCGGCTTTCGTCCAGGCTGCTCTACTTGGTCGACTCGTGTTGACTTGGACAGTAGAATTCTATTTTCTCGAAGAAATAAGCAGGTTTCCAAACTCAATGACTGTGGTCTTCCCAAATACATAATTTTCTGGATACCGCATTTTTTGATCGGTCGTCAATTTCGTTTGTTCCCAAAACGGCTTCATCTACTCGACAGCACACAAGAGGTTTTCCGCAAGGATCGGTTCGCTCTCCCATCCTTTTTAATATATTGATGAGTTCCATTCCAATCAATCAGAACGTTTGCTCTTATTTGTATGCAGACGACATAGCCTTCTTTTCTGCTGTGCAAAATATTCATGATCTATATGAAAAATTACAAGCATAACTGAGTTCCATCGAGAGGTGGATTGCAGACTTGAGTTTGTCCATCAACGTAGCTAAATGCGCGGTTCTGGTGTCTCCAGTATCCACTCCTGTTAACCTTTGAATTATCGGGATGAGATCATTCCTCAGGTAACAGCTTTGAAATACTTGGGTATTATCTATGACACTACGCTTGATTGGCGCCCACACATAAACCTCATTTCGACAAAAGGCCTGGGGAACGTGCTCTAGAATTGTTGCGTAGAATTAGCAACAGGAAAATTGGCATGAGGAGGAGCACCCTACCTTTTATTCGCGGCGGCTATGTACGGCCCATTTTAGAATTTGAGTGTGACCTCTTTTCTGGTTCAGCAGCGTACAAACAGAGTCCACTTGTTCTCGGTGGCCAGCCTCGGGCCTCCGAGATACGTGGAAAATAATACTCTGCATTTATAGTCATATCCAGAGTCTCGATTTAAGCCTAAAACAGTGGAGATTATGACTGAAATCTTCGAATCTCATTGAGCAAATCTCTGTCATTGATGGCGGCTCAACCTGCATTGTTTTTTAACTCTCCGTGGCCTCGATACAATCGCCCTCAATGTGTTTGTGCCCAATGTTCTTGGTTTCACCGTTCAACATCAATCTTGCGGCAATCTTTCGGATGTTCTCTGAAGTCCTACCTGCTCCTATGTCCCTCGACAACGTTTTCCCAATAACGCCTTAATGCTATCCACACGCATACTTACAAGTTTGCTGAACGAACATCTGGGGAACTTGCGCTCTCATGTGCCATGGTAGCGGCAACGGATGCATCGCAACGTGCAGAGAATGCGGGCGTGCGAATTTCGAGCCCACAACTTAATTGATCATTTTCTTTTCGTTTACCTGACTTTACTCCTATATTCGAAGCTGAGTTTTTCGCAACAGTTTTGGCCTAAAAAGGTTACCTCCTCAATATTTAAACGTTGCTGCTATTTCAGACTCCCCATCGGTTTGTACCGCGTTAACCTCTCCAAAAGATTCATTACTCCTTCGTACGTTCAATTATCTCGTGCCTCCCCATTTACGCGACATCCCCCCAATTGGGGTCCAGGTCACAGAGGCCTGGCTCAATGAAACGGCTGATTCTTTGGCAGGATCATCTCGCCGGTGGGTGCCAGCCCTACTCCATTTCTCGTGGCGCGAGCAAGGTTCCGCAGATACCAACGGCTGGGGATGACACAAGACATGCTTTCACATGCCTGGACGACTATGCCTATGTAGCTCACACTAAGTGACCGGTAAAAGGCGCAAAGCCTCATGGGTGCATTGTCTGCTCACGCGGAGCCCCGCCACTTCCGGTTGAACAGCTCTTCCGGTTGAACTTCCGGTTGAACGCCGGCGGCTTTCCCGCGCGCGTGTGTGTTGTTTATCTGTTTTCACCGAAAAAAACGCTCACGCATCGCACATTCAATGGAGAGCAACGATTAATCCTACTAGGGGCTTCTTTAAAAGGTACGCACTCTGTGACGAATAAACACGCACACACGCACGTGAAAGCCGTCGACGTACGGGAGGGAAGGAGAAATCTCGAACCGGAAATGGCGGTAGCAGACGACGTATACTCATGAGCCCTAACGCGCTTTACCGGTCACTTCTTGGAATGCGCGATTTTTCCAGTCCCGCCAGTGTGAGGTCACCTCAACCAGCACCAGATGTAGAATAGTGCAGCTTAACTATTATTTGCATCGCGCTGTTCTCACTTCCGCCGGCCTTTGTGCTGCCTGCGGTGGAAGGAGAAACAACTGAACATTTTTTTCTTGTATTGCCGCAGTTTTTCTTTCATTAGGAAACGTTATCTAGCCGCACCGAGTCAACGTCTTGGCCTTCCTCTGTCGATTCCTAATCTCCCTTAGTTCGGGGCCACATGCCGAAGGGGGGGGGACGTCTCACAGACGGGCGATTGCGGCCATTCACGCGTATATTTCAGAGACCAGACGCCTGTTCTGTTAACCCATTCAAAAGTTGCTTTTTCGTTTATTCTCCTAAAAATGGCATCGATCAGTAATTCTTCTACAACTCTATAATGCAATTCTGTAGCGGTTTCCACACTTTAATACTACAGGCTGACTTTATAGTGCTACGAGGTGGGCATGTTAGCCCAGAAAAGCTGCCGTCTCTCGGCCAATCCCCCACGTGGGTATGTTCCATAAGTGTAGGAGCAGCAACAGCCTCGTCAGCTCACTCGCACGCTTCTTTGCGCACTCGACAGGTTCCTTGCTATCATTGCTATGGCAAGAGAGAAACGCCACACTTCCGCGACGAAAAAACATTTCGCCCAAATTTAGCTCGTTTTCCTGACTCCACAGCTACCTTTAAACTTCGTGCTCGCATTGCCAGCTCCGAAAATTACCCGCGGCGTTAAAATACTGTATCATCGTCGTCGTCGTCGTTGTCGTGATCTCGAGCAGACCTCGCGACCGCGTGAGGAACCGACGAAGAAGCAGAGACAGCCGGTCCAGGACGGACATCGTTCTTTCCTGCTGCCTCTTGTCGCACTGAACTGTTGGCCGCCAATTTTCTCACATACGCAGCCCGCACAGACCAGCTCCCCTCCATGGATCCCCGACGGAAGTCGATACGGAGGAAAAGCAAGGTGGCGCATCCCGCAAAGAGGAAATCAACCGTGGCGTTTCCCACGAACCCGGCATCACCCCGCAGTGTGGTATCACCCCGAAGCCAGGCATCACCGAAAAGTGCGATGTCACCCGGGGAAGCGATGTCACCTCTGAGCCCGCTATCACCGGCTGACGAATCCCCGCAGATGTCGGTGTCGCCGGGCGCTGCCGGTCGTCCCTCGCTGGGGTGCTTGTCTCCGTTCAGGATCACTTCGCAGATGACCAGCGTGCGCACCGCCCCGGCCAAGCAACGCCACGATTCCTGGGCTGGCCCTCCGCCTGTACCAGCGCCACCTTCGCGGCCCAGAAAGAGCGCTTACGACATCTGGTTCGAGGCGACGCGCAGGGGGAATTCAAACAAGCCCGCCACGAGGCGCACAACCGACGGCAACTTGGGACGCCATGCGCAGCCAATCGGCCCCGTTAAGTACGCATCACACACGCCACGAGAACCCGGCGAATCCGGCGGTTCGGCTTAGTTTTCTCGTCCTCATTTTCCCCCAATAATGGGCCTCCTCGATTATCAGTCCCGGATCGTCCGCGGACTGCCCGAGACGCGATCCGGCGCTCGATTTTTCCATGTATTCCTATGGAACTTCCGGTCCGAACGCAGTCCTCGGACTGCCCGCGGACCGTCCAGGACTGGTAAATCGAGGATACCCAATAGCGCATGAACACGTCACTCGCGCATGCGCAAAGCTGGGAGCAAGGAAACAAACTGTAGAAGTAATTCAGAATTGCTGCAATGGCCCCACACAAATGTTGAGCGAGAAACCCCAACATTGAAGTAGTCAGAAGGCTGTGAAATAGTCAAGTGTGATCCTTTCGCGAGCAAACGCTGTCAGAGCACCAAAAATGGCAGTAGTACCAGGGCACGCCACGCGTTTAAGCAGAGGAAGCCTGGAGACTTGAATGCGTGATCATGCAGGGTTTTCCAGTACAAAAGCGTGTATTTTTATTAGAGGCATCTCCGCCACAACAGGTTAATTCAGCTCCTTGCAGCGCTTTGTCGCCTCACGGCACTCGATCGATCACTCGCGCTTGCGCGTAAATGTACTCTAACTTGTGTTCTTGCCTTTGTTGTTCGGACGCACTCGAAAAACCCCGTTAAAGTCTAATAATGCTATCGCATGAAACATGAATGTTTCGCTTTCCGCCTCATCTTCGCAGTGGGTGTGTTTTGGCAACCGGCGTCCTCATCTGCGTAGCGCTCAGCGGTCTGTTGATCGGCTTTGTCATGTTGTCCCCCCGGGCGAAGCGGGGCCTCAGCAACACCACCAGGCTTGGTGGCGCGTGCGCCGTAGCTCGACCGGAGCAGCTTGTCGTCACCGCGGGCCGCTACATGACCATCGTGGGCCTGGCCGGCCGCGTGCTGGACGCGAGCAACCAGAGCACCCGAGGCGTGCTGCGGCGTTTCTTGGGCATCCCGTACGCGGTGGCGCCGTCGGGCCACCTGCGCTTCGGCAGGCCCAACCGGCTCACCGACTACCTGCCCAACGGCTCCTGGTACGCCTACGCGCACGGACCGCCGTGCCCGCAGAACGGCCCGCTCTTCGAGTCGTCGGACGAGGACTGCCTGCGGGTCTCTATCTGGGCCCCGTACGTGTGCAACGCCAGCGAGCCTCCCAAGCCGGTCGTCGTCGCCCTCGCCGGAGAGTGGCTCCAGAGCGGCGACGCGAGCCGCCATGAGGCCCTCTGGCAAGAGCTGGTTCTGCAGGGCGACCTGATCGTCGCGGCGCCGAACCACAGGCTCGGGGTGCTCGGCTTCTTCGCGGGAGACGTGCCCGACGCGAAGGGAAACGACGCGATCTACGACGTCCTCCTGGCGCTCACGTGGATCAAGGACAATGCAGCAGCCTTTCATGGCGACGCCAACCTGATGGTTGCCCTGGGCCACGGCTCCGGAGGCTTTATGCTCGCAACGGATCTCCTGCAGGGTAGCGGCGGCCACTTCAAGCGCTACATCCTGCACGGTCTGTCGCTGCGGTCGAACTTCCCGGAGAACAACGATGTCACTGGCGTCTCACTCCTCAAGGCCTCCCTGAACTGTTCCGGCTCATCGACGGAGCCGGTGACAAAGTGCCTCAGAGGCAAGAAGTACAAGGACATCGTGGCCAGCACCGCGGCACTCGAGCCACTCCGCTTTGTGCCGTCTCGCTACCAGCAGCCCATCGACCGCGTGTTTAACGCGACCAATCTGCGCAGCGTCTTCCGGAACCTCAGCGGCGTCGAAATCATTTGCGGCTATAGCGCTGTGGAGGGCAGCGCTTTGTTCGACGAGTATGTCTTTCCCAGCCTCAAGGCCGACGCTGCTGGCGGCTTCGATCCACCAAAGGTGTTTTCTCAGATTGTGCACTTCTTCGGCTATAACTTCAAAACCCATTTCGACCTCTTGCCCGGTAGCGTCAGGGAGAACCTGAAAAAGCCGGAGCTGCGCGGTTTTCGAGAGATACTCACCGACGTAAGCACCAACTGCCCCATGTTGAAACAGGCCAAGGAAGCCGGCATTAGGGGCGCTACTGTCTACCATTACGCGTCTCTCGGGCCGCAAGATCTCTTCGAGCCAGCGTTGACACTGGAAGATATCATTCAGTTCGCAAAGACAGGGTCAGTGCACTGCTTTCATCCCTTCCCTGTGGTCTTTTAACGCTACCTTACATGGGTAACGGTGGGTTGCACAGAACTCGTACCTGCGGCCATGCATCCGTATCAGATTTCGAGCATTTTCACACTGCTCAGGGGGTGAGGTCCCGAAAAAAGGACAGCTAGGAGAGCATGAAAGAAGAAACGTTAATGACAATAAAAAGTTGAAAAAAGAAACAAAAGGTACAGGTAAACAATGAACCTAAAACTCAAATTTAAAACCTTGAGAAGCCCCTGTTGTTTCGTTGGTGTTGTTTTTCTAAAAGAATGCTTTGCAAAATTCCGGTTGTCGTGGCAAGAGGAGACAGCAGCCACGTAAGTGCAGTGCTTACAGCTTGCGGCAGAAAAATAATCACCTTTGTATTTGAAGATGCGTCCTCAAATTAGAAAATGTGCTCGACATGCTTTGCAGACCTTACTTCGGGAATGCCAGATTTAGAAATATGCAATTCACATTTCCGCTATCTAGCAGTGATAAAGTTGATAATGGTTCATGGCCACTATAGTAGGATGTTACATTTTAATGCGTAGCATTCTTTGCCGAGTACTCCAGCCGGGACCGTGTAACGCCCTGCATTTCCACAAAAATGCAAATTTCGCGAAAGTTCCACCTCTGACCGTTATAATAGCGCAAATGGAGATAATTGGTCGAAATGTTGAAAAACTAAAAAATAATAAAAATATAAAATAATTACAAAAACTGGCCAACCGTGTAACGCCCTGCGTTTCCACAATAGTGACGATTTCGGGAAAGTTCCAAACGTAATCGTTATAATAGCGTAAATGGAGATGATTGGCCAAACGCAATTTTGAAAAAAGTATGAAAAAATACGGAAAATCGCAAACTGTATAACCATCTGCATTTCAGCAATAATGCAGATTTCGCGAATGTTCCACTTCGAATCGTTATAATAGCGTAAATGGAGATAATTGGTCGGACAGGTTTAGAAAAACCAAAACTTTGACTGTAAAAAATCCTCCGTCGCATGCCCCCGCGCGAGGGACACGAGTAAATGCAGAGCATTGGGGGTGGTCACGTGGCGTAGGTTGTGGTAGTTGGCGGTGGTAGTGTTAGTTGTTGTCGTAGGGGTTGGGTTGCGAGACGAGAGAGAGAGAGAGAGAGAGAGAGAGAGAGAGAGAGAGAGAGAGAGAGAGAGAGAGAGAGAGAGAGAGAGAGAGAGAGAGAGACGTAAGTACGTAACGTGTTATTTATTGCCATCGTTTGCACCCCACCCTCTCTGCGGGGCAATCGGTTGGATCGAGACGGCGCGCTGCCGACGCCGAACGCAAGCGTCTGAAGCGCGCTGCCGACGCCGAACTTCGTGCACGAGAAGCCGCGGCCAAACGCCAACGTCGGGCCGCGGATCCTTCGCTCGGGCAACGAGTATATTCGTAGCGCGCGCAGTAGAGGGAGAGGAGGTAGCACCTGCTGCTGCAACGCCTCTTTCAGCGCCGGAGCACGCGCATGCGCGCCCGCACCTGTTGTTGAGAGCGAGGAGGAGCGGGGGAGGGGCGCGCGTGCTGGCTGGCTGCGGACGCCGACTTACGGACGCATAACATCGTGAGTTAAAGAAATGCTCTGCATTTAAAAAACACAAGCGGCATAAGAATGCTGCGCATTAGTAGATAATTCTCTGAATTTCTGCACAACTTTTTTATGTTCTTCCTAATCTTTAGGATTTTAATTATCACAACAGTCCAAATGAAAACAATATAGCATGCTGCTTCTATAGAATACTTAGTGAGCGCAATTATCCAAAGCACTCATGCACTTCCGGCAAAACTTTGTCAACAATGCGTGTCTTTGAACTCCGAACCTTGTTCATGGTTTTTAATAAGCGCTACAACTTCGCATACTCTCAATTAAAGGGGCCATGCAGACAGAACACAAGTTTGGTTCATTCGAAAGATCGCCTCGTTAGAGTCATACTGACACCACCTGTATCGTAAACATTGCTCAAATAAGCTATATAATTAGCAAAAAAAAAAAGGAATGGCCATGCGACCCACTAGCTCATTTCCCACAACAGAACCTGTGATGTCACATGCCCAGGTCTGCGATTGGCTGGCTGAGGCCGGCAAAAGAAAACGCAAATTAGGCAGGGTTTATAAGCTTGCCGGACGAGCTATTTGCGCTTAAATTTAGGGAACATTCTTCTTATGGCAGCAAGAATGGTGGGGTAAGTACACGCAAACATAGAAGTGCCGATGCGTACTGAAGTTGGTACTGCACGCACTATGCTTGTTTTAGCTGCGCAGCAGTGTGGTGCTTTGGGGTTGTCTCAGACGAAACTGGCCGATTGGTGTAAATGACGGTGTCTTGCGCGACCGTATTTGTCGAGCGAACACCATGTTCATGAAATAATCATTTTCTACCTTAACAAAAACAAGAAAGGTACAAATATGGTCAAAAACAAAGCAAAGGCTTTTCTAGAAAACAGCCCGTTGCAGTATGGTGGCGCCATCTAGGAGGTCTGATGGTAAAGCTCCGCAGTCGGCTGCCGAGCTTAATAGCGCACTAGGTTTCGCTTGAAGACCTGTTCTTGTGATGTCGTTGCAGACGTCATGAAAACACGATTTGGCGGGAGAATCAAAATTTTAACGTAAATTAATTTCTCAGTGAATAAAGCATAATTTGCTTCCGGACAAGTGCTGGGGGTACTATAAAACAAAATCTTTCGAACAAAATGAACTTGTACTTTGCCTGCATGGCCCCTTTAAAAGGAGAACTAACAAATGGCCAGTGCTTCTTATGTTTACGTTCTGAAGCAGTTTGGCCTGGTGGCTATCCAGAAGGGTACAGTACGCTGAAGCAACTGTTTAACCGACGACGCCTGCGTACATAATACAGTGGAACCTCGATAGTACGACTTTCAAGGGACCGCAAGAAAGCGTCGTATGACCGGGGTGTCGTACGACCGGGGTGCGGGTAAATGCCGGCCAAGTAGACCGTCTCACGTGAGAGTTGGCCTAAGCGCGTTCTCGCGTGATTGGCGAACACCTTTAGCTGAAATCCCAAGTTTAAAATTAAAGCAACGCCTATATTGTGCCCCCCTCCCCTCCATGGCGTCCGAGCTACCCCGCCAGCCAAGCGCCATCCGCTACTTTACACCCGTGCCATCCGGCGCTATTTATAGCCCGTCAGCCTCGCGCCTTGCGCGCGCGAGGTAAGGCCGATTAGGTCGAGCAAATGTAGAAGGGAAAATGAGAGTGTGAAACTGCCAAGGTCAAGCGAAACTAACGATAGTAGAAGGCGGAGATGAAAAAAAAAACGGCATTGCCGTACATGGTGGAGATACCCTTTGAACGGACCAGTGCTGTCGCTATTGGGTCAAAGTGCTCAACACATCCCTATTTTCGCTTCCCACAAGACCCAGCAACGCGAAATAGATAAGATGATTCAAAATTCGCGAGTAAACCGTGTTGAGGGGAAAATTATATAGCGCAGTCTTGCTACAGTGACTTGCTGAGGCGTCCAAGCGAGTGACCCAAAATTGCGGTTCCCACGTGTGGACGCGCGTGAATCTAGGCACCCTCGGATTGAGCGGGTGGGGAAAGTGGCTGTTCAGTCATCGCCGTGGGGTTGCGTAGTGTTTTCGCGTTCGTCAGCGGCTCGACGGGAGCTCCAAATTCACGGTCCGCCTGCCTACTCAACTTCTACTTCTCGCGGTTGGCGCGTTGGTGTGCTCCTGCCACGTGGGGAAGTCGTAAGTTTACTCCCGCCCGCGAGTACCCGCCTACTTGCTTGCATCTGTTCAGCGAGCGGTCTGGCCCGCCTGCGGATCTTTGCAGCGTCACACGGCGGTTGAGAATAAAGAAGGTCGGGACGAGGCGGCGAAGCGGTGTAAAATATGGGAAAAACTCCGGTTTATCCGCGCAGTGTCCATCATATAAAGCGGACCGCGTGCACCCGAGCGTCGTATCATCGGGGTTTTTAATGCAATATTTCTAAGGGGCGTTTGCCGGGACCGCGGTGATCCGTAGCAAAAAGGGGGTCGTCATAAGTTCGGCGGACGTATCAGCGGGGTTCCACTGTACTGACTGCCACGCGACATTCTTTCCAATTGGAACAATCGGGATGCCCAGTTCAGCTGCTTATCCGCAGTGTGGCGCACACAAGCCGGTGCAACGTTTTACATCACTGTTCGAGCTTGAGAGATGGACACACAAAAAAATTCAGTCCTTAACACTCTGTGAAGAAGGATGACCAGCCAAGCTGTGGTGCGTAATGATAGAGTCGTCTAAGTGGTGAACTGTCAAATTTGTTTCAGGATAGTTCCCGTAGAACAGCCACAGCCATTTCGTGTAATCCTACACCGTCCGTGGATGGCCCTGTTTGTGGAACACAGAAAGTGGAAATGCCAGCTTACAAAGACCGATCTCCCAAAGCTGGCTTCACCTCCAAACACAAGTGCATCACAAGGAAAACATTTCACCAGGGGCAATAGAAGCCGTCTAATATCAAAATATGAAGGCCCTAGGACCTTTTTGTTTATTTTTATGATTTTTTTCTTTATGCTGAGTAGTGGCGCAGTTTTGCGATCCCGGGGATTTTAGTGGGCGCCGCAAGGTGGCATTAAGCTCATGTGCCATTCTCGTTTTGTCGACAGAAATAATCCGTCGGATCCTAGCCATAGACAGCTGCACTGTAAAAGCAAGGAAGCATGAGAGAACCACCTCAGAAGTGTGGACAAACAGTGTAAATTGTTTGATATAGTTTTTGCGGGGCGGCACAACCAAGTGGGTAAGTGCTTCAGACGGAAGAACGTGCGAAGGCTAGCGCGGGCGGGAAAGGGCGGAAGACAGCAACCGGAAAGTGGCTGGCTGCTCGGCCATCTTTGGCTGACGCGACAGACAGTCTTATGCAGTGGAGTTGGTTCAAGAGAAAAGAACACATTATTCATGGCTGATGCAGTGGTAAACATGTGCATAGCTAGGTCATCACCCAAGGCCCACGGGTCCTTACTGGAGGTTAAATGGGGCAAGCCCTTAGCCATCCAGGGCACCTGATGGCAATGGTCAGCAGACCCAGCCTCAGGAGCATGCACAAAGAAAGCCTGTGGTCAGAACGCCAGCTCATTCAAATACCAGCTAGTCTTCAGCGCATGCACTGTTGTTAAAAAAGGCATTAGACCTGGAAAAAAAAAAACACGGTGCACAAATGATCACTGGGCATGCCCGTCCATGTAATGGAGTTGACGACGGCACCATAGTGCCAGTCCCTAAAATGTGTTTTTTCACTGCACATGTGAGAAACTACACATTGCTCTGCATTCACACTGGGCCCAATGTCTGTGCGTCAAGGCCAGGTGCTTGTTTGTGTTGTTAATAGGATAACAGCACGACACTGGCAACATGTATCTGGCAACCAGCCAGTTGCCAATGTCCAGTTTGCGTGCGCTGCTTGACCGCTCATTTCACTTTGATGCAGGAGGGTGAGAGAGCCGTGGCCACCCATTTCAAGTGCAGCGATCACGTTGGTCATCAACGGCGCTTCCCGCCACCTCGAGATCAATTGGAAGGAGCAGGCCTGCTTTGACGTGGAGGCCTTGTATAAATAGAACGCTGGCATGCACTCTACACAGAAGGCTCGGTGCTAGACTTCAGTACTGTGGCTTTTATTTACCCTTTTTCTGTTTTTACAAAGCTATTTTTAGCACTTCATGACTGTTTCGTAATGATTAAACTCACATAAGTGCTGGTTACACCGGACTGTTTTGCAAAAGCTTCCCTTGCCTTTTGCAATGAATGCTACACGCTTCTTGAGATAGTCAACCCTTCAAACTCTAGCAGGGCATATGACTTCCGACTTTTGCCTTAAAAGACTGTGCAGTGAATTTGAGCTGGACTGTCGAAGTTCTTCGCTGTCAGTAGTTAGGTACCACTTCAGGTATTCTCGTTGGGTATTCTCATCAGGAGTTCTGCATTGAGTATTCAGTGATAAACAGGGGCGGATCCAGGTTTTTTCTGAGGGTGGAGTCAGCTTTTACCAGTGATGATGATGATGATGATAAAAAGTAGGATGAGGATAGTAGTCTTTTTTTATTCACTGAAATATTTCAAACAACAAATACAAGGAATAGAAAAAAAAATATTCAACTAGACTTTTTCTAAGACCTGAGGGGTCATCTTCCAGGGGGTACAAATTCCCAAATTGAGGGGGGGGGGGTCAGGACATCCGGACCCCCCCTCTGGATCGATTGATTGATTGTGGGGTTTAACGCGCCGACGCAATGCAGGCGATGAGGCGCGCCGTAGTGGAGGGCTCCGGATTAATTTTGACCACCTGGGGATCTTTAACGTGCGCTGAAATCTCGTACACACGGGCGTTTTTGCTTTTCGCCTCCATCAGAAAAGCGGCCACCGCGGCCGGGAATCGAACCCGCGACCTCGTGCTCAGCAGCGCAACGCCGTAGCCACTGAGCCACCGCGGCGGGTCCCCTCTGGATCCGCCAATGGTGATGCCAGGTATAGAATGCAAAACCAGATTTGCTCAATAGGGAGATAAGAGGTCTTCCAACACTGCACTCAACAGCATGCATTGGATACTTCAGAGCTCAACAGCACTATGTTAGGTATGTTATACGACTGTTTTCTTTAGCTGCCTGTTACTCTGTGTGGTCTGAAAATAACTCTCGACACATGCTGATGCCGTGTGTTGCAGCCTTTTTGAACGTATCATTTGCCAGCTTGCATTTTTTCACCCTCCATTTGCACTTTTTACGTCATACACAAAGAAACCGTGGTTCTTCAAACAAAACTCCATTTACTTTTCCCCACCTGTGTAGTTTGTCATTCACCCTCTGGCGTCTGCTAACCATTGCACTGCCTTTTAGTTTTTAATTAAAAACGCTTTTATTTTCTATACAGTAATGACAAGGATGAATAGTTAGCTGCCCAGAATGTCGTCGACGACGTTCGTGAGGTCTTGCAATAATATGCCACTGTCTTCCAGGAAGAGAGAGAATCGCCTCCTCGTTTCCTCCATGGCAATCGCAGAATTCAATGCTGGACATTTCCTTGAAAGCCTACAGATAATAAACCAAAAAGAAAAAAACAGGTTAGTTCTCTTTCCAGTGAACTTGATGACAATGAAATGCCTTTCAACTTGTCACCTATTGCACAGGTAGCTAGCACGCAGAGGTGAGGAGGTTGACAGGTGAAGAAAAAAAATGGAGAAAAAAAGTGTAGGAAAAAATATTTTCCCTGCGCCAAAAGAGTGACCATGAGGAACAAAATAGAGTGCAACCCTGATAATACGACTTTCGAGGGAGTGCACGAAAGTTTCGTACGACAGGGGTGTCATATGATCGGGCAACGGGTAAATGCCACCCTAAAAGACGGTCTCACAGAATCCCAAGTTAAAAATACCTATTTTGCGCACCACTACTCCCTCTGGCGCCTACACTAGCCAGCCAGGCCTGTGCCTTGCGCGTGCGAGACGAGCTGGGAAGGCCGACGCTGCCGAGCAACGTGGGCAGGGAAAGGTGAGAGTGGTGCCGAGGCAGCGGGCAAGTTACACAGGGGAGGGAAAGCCGGCGACGAAAGCGGGAGTTCGGTCACCGCCATGGGGTATTGCGTATCACATTCCCCACTCAATGGGAATTCAAATGGCAGACCGCTTGCTACCTGGACTTTGGCTTCTCACAGCGGGTTGGCGCTTTGCTGCCATGCGGGGCCGTCCTTGTTCACGCCCGCCAGTATCTGCCTGCTTGCTTGAGTGTTCAGTGAGTGGTCAGGCCTGCCACACCCTGTTTACAATTGCACATCGAGCAGTACCAAACGGGGGTTAAAGGGCGGGAAGAGGCGGAGTAGAAGGTGTAAAAAAAATTCCCCGCATTTCCCCGAGGGGAAGAATGTGAAAGTGCGAATGCATGAGTTGAATTTGCACGGTTCGGTAATGTTCGCGAAAGAGAGATCACACACACACACACAACTACAAAGAAAGAAAGATGCATTTATTCACTGACACCTATTTGTGTTGTCGTCGTACTTGATTGCTAGAGCGGATCTCAGCTTTGAAATTTCGTGTCAGTACTCCTTTAAGCAGGTGCATTAGCCCTTCTCACGCCCGATTCCTGGCCAATCCCCCACGTGGGTATGTGCCATGTCAGCGGCCAGGCAGCGCGCGCCCATCTCCCCCCGTTGCGAAGGAAGACGAGGAGATTCCTGGCCAATCCCCCACGTGGGTATGCTATGCGGACATCGCCGGTGGACGCAGGTTCAGGGTCGCTTAAGAAGTGCATTCGCACTTAAAACGCCCCCTTATCTCCGCCAGCGTCTCATAAAGCGGACCGCGGGCATCTGAGAGTTGTATGATCAGGGTTTTAAATGCAGAGCATTTCAGTAACTCACGATGTCACCCGCGTTGATGTCCGTAGTCGTAGTCCGCACCCCTCCCCCTACACTATATAAAAAAAAAATACTATCCGGCGCCTTCGACCCCTCGACCCTGCGGGCGGAACGCAATGTACATGGTGCTCTACCCACTGCGCCACAAAGCCGACACAGAATGGGAGGCTACGAACGTGCCTTATATCCTTGACTCATTCAAACTACGTCAAGAAGCTGCTGATACAACGCATTCACTACCTCCAACTCCCCAAACACTAAACGTTAACGCAATACACCCACCCCCTATGCGACGCATTTACTCGAGTCCCCCTCACGGGGAGATGTTTACCACAGTTCGCGAAAAAAGACGCAGTGCAACGCCGGCACGTGTGGGAGGAAAAGCAAGCACAAAAAGAACAGAACTCCCGCTGGCGCAGCTTCAGGCAGGGGGCGCACGAGCACTGAGGAGGCGGAAAATTTGAATTGCATTTGGTGGTAGCAATGAGCGGATAACGGCGCTACAGCCCATTATGGCGAATCACTGCTCTGCATTTCCAACAGCTTACACGTTGAGTGGAACGGCTTTAATTTTTAACTCTTTCCTTACGACGTCATGGGCCACTGGATGCGGAGTTCTGATGATTTCAAATGTCCCGCGAAAGCTGAAATTGGTGCCTTGCAGACAACTTTTGCCATGTGGCGTATTTATTGACAACCCTTTTTCCGATTTTACTCCCTTTTGCCGAAATTTGGCACGTGGATATGGCGTGGAGAATAAAATTCGAGTGCGCGATAGTGGCGAGTTGCGCGACAATGGCATCTGCTTCACGGTGCGCACCAGCAAAAGTGGACAGCTATGGTAGGAAGGAGCTGCCGATTTTTGTTACCCCAGCAGCAAGGATGACTCCAACAACAATGCGGATTCATCAGATTTTAGTTCTGATGAAGACGCTCCCATTCAACGGCCTCAGACTTTGACAGGTGCTGCCAGGTTAGGTTTGTCCTTGACTTTGCTCTGTATTTATAAACAAAACGTGACGACTGCAGTTCTACTTTCGTGCGTAGGGTCTGGACAACGCGCGGTGGGAATATTTAGCCAAATGCACCGCACCATATCGCATTATCACCTTCAAGATAGCCTGTCGTACGTGTCAGATTAGATTAACCTGGCGTGCATCATACTCCAGAGCAACGCGCACCACTTCTCGAAAGCACTGAATTTTCTTTTTCTTGTTTTTCACCCCTGAAGTGATAAGGACTTTATGAGGGAACACAAACAAAATGCTCATTTTAGAGAGGTCGACTTACTCTCGTGTGGCTTCGAGAAGCGGCACAGCCGACAGGGCCGCAATGTTGACGGGCCCGCAAAAATCCAAAACTTGGCATATACTGTTGACATATACCGAGTGCGCGAGTTATTTGAGGACGCTATTCCTCACCGCCATAGACACCAGCAGGCTCATCATATATATTTAGGCGTACGGCTTCTTATTCATCGACCCCTTATGTTTTATACTGTGGAGTTTGTTCAGAGATGGAAGTGTACAAGTTGAAGCAGGAAATAAAACGCCATACAGTCCTCATCCCCCTGGCCGCGCATCACAGCGACTTGGAAATTGCTATCTTTCGGAAAGGAGCGAAGTCTCATTTACAAAGTGCAGACGGAGGTGGTGTGTTATGGCGGTGACGTGGCATGTGTAGCAAAAAGGAAAAAGCACCGTCAGTGGTCAGACATCATCAGAACCCCTTAATTTCTCCGGCGGTGGTGTTATACGTTGTCTGCAATGAGGGTGGCGGCATGCTGGCACACTTTTTTGCAGGACTCCACGTTAATGCTTCCGGTTATGTGGATGTGCTTGCTGCCGTTGTAAAGCTATGGATAGAGAGAGTGTTTCGAAAGAAAGATCGTATGTCTTTATGTCTTTCAGCAAGTTTCGGCTCCTGCCCACACAGCCTGCATCACCCAATGGTGCTCGGCTGACAACGTCTGCGACCCCATCACTCCCAACTTGTGGCCTCCTAGCTCTCCAGATTTAAATCATCTTGACTACTATGTCTGGGGCATCGTTGAGAGAGGGCTAACAAAGGACCGCATAATACAAAATACTGGCTGAGCGCCGCCATTTCTAACTCGATGGCCAACATCTCTAAGGAGCACCAGACCCGTGCCTGCAGCCGTTTGTGAAGCCGAATCGAATCACTTATTGCTGCCGATGGCAGATTAATTGAGTAGTTATGGAATTAAACCATAACAGAAGTGCTTCGCAAAGTTTGGTGAAAATATATCTGATTTTGCAGACCGTGCCTGCAGCCGTTTGTGAAGCCGAATCGAATCACTTATTGCTGCCGATGGCAGATTAATTGAGTAGTTATGGAATTAAACCATAACAGAAGTGCTTCGCAAAGTTTGGTGAAAATATATCTGATTTTGCAGACCGTGCCTGCAGCCGTTTGTGAAGCCGAATCGAATCACTTATTGCTGCCGATAGCAGATTAATTGAGTAGTTATGGAATTAAACCATAACAGAAGTGCTTCGCAAAGTTTGGTGAAAATATATCTGATTTTGCTGGAGATATTCTGTTGTGCCTGGCGCCAACATTCTGTTCTCAAATACCTTGCGCACCCGGTTTATTGAATCGTAGCTTAAGGGGGCAGTTGGGTCTTTGGGGCCGAAAAACGGTCAAAAAAAGCGTTTTCTCAAAAATGGAATTTTTGGCCTCCACGGCCATTTTTCTAACAGTCTGTAAATTTCCTCATCAAAAGGCATCATATTTTGTTGTTATTATATTATAATAGCATTTTAAAGTGCACTCTACAGCTCAGTTAGCACAGAATTCGATGGTGAAACGGCACTTTTCTTGCAATGCAAAGCTAGCATTTCATCCTCAGATATCTTGGCACCCAGAGCAGGTACAACTTTAATTCTTTTTGCTTCTGATACCAAAATGTGTGGAGAATACAATATAGGAAACAATTTTTTTAAATGGAGGCTTTGGAAAATTATTATTGTGTTCAATTGGCACCACCTGCGAGCCATTTCTGGCAGAGCGCGGGAGAAGCGAAGTTCCCTGTGTTGTAAAATGACCAAAAATAGCTAAATCAATAAAGTTCTTCCTATGTTGTATTCTTTAGTCATTTGTCTGCCTAGCCACGTGGTAATTGCCATTCTGCATGGAGTGGTTATTTTGTAACTGTGTCCCAAAATAATGGCAATTAATCATTAATTAAATCAAAATATAATCAGCTTACAAAAAATCTAATAGGAGATTTGAAATCAGCACAAAAAACTCTATAACGCAGTGCAGTTTCATTAAAATTGGTTGGTAAATAAAAAATATAGCTCTAAGACCAGTCTGCCCCCTTAATTAAGAACGTAGGGACAACTTGTATACCTTAAAATTCCTAAAATAATTTTTAGGCTCAGTACAATTGCCTATATACATTGTGTGTATACGTTTTTGTGCATTTTTGTTTGTTTATTTAACCAATAAACTGTACATAATTGTACCTGTCACAAAACTGCTGATATGTGTTTGACAGAGCAATCTATAAGCTACAATTTCATGCATAGCAATGCTATATGTGTCTAGTAGCTCAAGAGAATGAAAAGATTTTGTGGAAGCACTCAAAATCTGCCGTTTTTCCGTCGTAACGAAAGAGTGCGTGCACTACTTCTATGGAGAGTTTGCTGGGACAGCGGTGATCCTTTGTAAGAAGCGGGTCGTCGCAAAATTGGAGGACGCATTATCAGGGCTCCACTGTATTCCCAAGTAAGCTCCTTTCATTTGTCTGGTGTCTATGGCCCCAATACTATATCTGCCTTAAAAATCACAGAAGTTCCCGTGACATCATTACTCTTGATTGATTGTAGGGTTTAACGCGCCGACGCAGCGCAGGCGATGAGGCGCGCCGTAGTGGAGGGCTCCGGATTAATTTTGACCACCTGGGGATCTTTAACGTGCGCCGAAATCTCGTACACACGGGCGTTTTTGCTTTTCGCCTCCATCAGAAAAGCGGCCGCCGCGGTCGGGAATCGAACCCGCGACCTCGTGCTCAGCACATCATTACTCTTGCACATGCATGTGCAACAGTAATGATGGGGGAGGGGCATTCTCAGTAAAGAAATGTCAGCTCAGCTGGCTGTATTAAACTACACAGGCTGCGTGGAATGTAAGGGCACAATACAAAGTAGCTTACTCCGACAGGAATGTGAATTAAAAGTTCAGCACAAATGTGGCTTCATGCACCCACAATTTTGGCGTTTACAACCTAGCATGGCTCTACACCGTGTATAAAAGCCGAATGACAGCGCTCCTCTGTGCCCTTCTTTCTTAGTCCTCGTTTTTTGCGCTGTTTTGTATGTTCCGAATGGGAACTTTACAGCAATTTCTTCATTTACAGTTTGTGAAGAGATGTTTTGCTTCTACAGCAGTGCTGACTGTCCAAATTCTTCACAAGACATGTTTTGAATGAAGGAGATTTATGAAATAAGTGAAATCAAGTCACTTCAAGTGTTTAAACAACAGGCAGCAGAAGAGAGGAGGAGTTTTACAGCTGCAAGTGTAATCCCTGAAGACCTTGAGGCTGCCTTCTTAACTAGTTTTATACACCAAAAACTGCGGTTGAAAGACTATGTACTCATGTTTGACGTACAAAATTTTAGGGCTTATTCAAACACTTCTCACACCAAACCACTTTTGCCAAGTCGAAGGAAGCCACAGCATCGGATGACTTCATCTCAGAATGAATGCCATGATAATAACGAGTTCATTTGTGTATCACAATGGCAACAATGTCACTCGCATCAAAAGCTATTGTAGGTGAACAAAAAAAAAAAGACAAACTCACATGAGCAATATCCCAGCTGCTATCAGTGTCCACATCTCTAGCCTGAAGGTGACGTTTTCTGCAGAAAGCCTGAAAGGTGGTGATGACACATTCAGTCTGAAGGCAACCGAAAAAATTCCAAAATTGACTGCGTTAGTGCGTACTAGAACCTGCGGCAACCAGCTTCATGAACTCAGCATCTGTAGCACGAACTCTGCGTGTGTGCTCCCAACTTCAGGCGGGCATGCACCTAAATTGTTTTCTTCTCTTTTTTTTTTTTTTTGTAGCATAAGCTACACTGGCCGAGGTTGAGCGGTTTTGAGTGTGCCGTGAAGGGCCGTGCAAGCGCGAGAAGCATTGAATTGGTTTGGATCGGATTGGATCGAATCGAATTGGATTTGATTTGGATTGTGTTGGATTGGATTAAATTGGATTGTGTTGGATTGAAATTCAATCCAATTGGGGTACGGGTGCAGAACCTTAGCTCACGCTACGTATATCCTGGCACAGCCAAGCTTAGCCACTGCTAATTTTTTTAGCTCCTCCCGTGGCGCAATGGCACACACAAGCCTGGACAACAATTGGTGCTCCTCCTGAGGCGCACGCTCACGTGCTCTCATTATTTTTTTTTTTTTTGCTTTTTTTTTCTGATAATGTTTGAAGGCGGAACTAAAAGCTTAAACAGCTCTGCTTTTACAATTACAGCACTGGACTCTGAATGGCATGACGGCGGCAAGCTGCTGATTTGAAATGCCAGATTGAGCTTGCCAGGTTTCCTGCAAAGTATGCGATGCCAACATCACAGCCAATGCGATTCCCCGTAATTACTAAACCGCACAGCTTCTCATTTTTTTTCCACTCATCCCACACTGAGAGAGAAAATTTCCCCGGTGATTTTTTCATTGAAATACCTCTAAAATTTTCATTGAAACATGCACGTGTAAAACATCTACTGTATAAAGCGGAATATATAGGTCGAGATTTTTTACCGAAAAATTTGCCGAAAAGTCACCCCTCGGCCTATATAGTGGTCACTGGCATAATTCTAGTTGTCATCTGGCAACCGGGCAGCTCATCGAGCCCATCCAAACCCCGAAGGCACCATCGCCACCACCATCAATCGGACGCGACGCCATCTTTTTGTTGCTTCTCTCGCTGTCAGCAGATGTGTGCGTGCTATTTTCTTCTTGCTGAAAAAGAGTTTAAGCACTTGGTGCCAGTTCACAGCAGCATTTACAAGAAAAGTTGGGGGTTTTCCCAAGGCCAACGGCAAGTCCACCTTGCGCCAGTTTGGCATCACCCAAAAGAATTGTCGCTAATGGCGTTGGCTGAAGGGGCAGTTCTCGGTATGCAACGCTCGGAAGACCTCGTTTCATGGGCGCTGCTCTGTGCACCTGTGCCCCTGTGCTGCTGTACATAGTGGTGACTGTTTGTCCGCGAGCGTTGTGCGACGTCTCTACGAATGAATACCCCACGGTGTTTGCTGGCCGCCTGCGCAGACTGGCTCTCGCTACGGTCTCCACCCGAGTGCCCCATGCTTTGCGCTCGCTTCACGATGACATGGTCTTGTGAGTGTTTAAGGAGTACTGCATAAGCAATTTTGTGGACTGCACAGAGTACAACTTGCTGTGTGGGTGACAGCCAGAGAGGAGCAGCAGTCATCCGATGACATTTCAGACAACCATGACGAGTAATATGAGCCGAAACAAGTTATAGCATTGATAAAGCGATGTTCTGTGCCAAATTACTTTTTTTTTGCATTTTTTTCGGCTACAAGGTAAGGGGTCGACCTATATTCTGTCTAAATCCATATTCCGCATTCTACACTAGAATACTAGCAAACTCATTACTGTAATGTCTGCAAAGCACAGTTGAAGCCAGAACGCACCCTTGCGCACATTGTAGAGAGGAGGAAACGAGGCCACTCGCACACTGTGCCGTCTGCATGCGAGGCTAGGTGTCTACTTTGCCCCATTTCCTAGCAACCATGCCGATGTGTGCTAGCTTTTTACCTGAACGTCACGATCAACTCTGTCAGGTAAGGGGACACCTCCGACAGGTCCAGGTACAGCATGTCCAAGACATCAGGAAGCCTGAAGACAAATTAAAGGATGATCTGCTGCAGATTCACTATAGGTGTGTAAGCACGGATAAGCCCTTCTTCCAAACCATACTGCAACAAAGCCTGCTGCTAGCAATACCGCACGAGCCGCATGGTGTCGCACACATGCACGTTAACCCAGCCTCCACGATCAGCTTTGTCGCCACACCATGTGGTCTCTCTTATTTCCCTGTCTAGGGAAGTTTCGTGTTTCTCAACAGTCCAAAACTGCACTTGCAATAGAAACTCCACGGGCGAAGGAAATACAGAGCTACTCTGGAGCAGTTCCAGGAAGTTAAAAATGACAAAAAAATGACTAATGGTGATCCCGGACGCCAAGCCCTGTGTTCCTCCACTAAAAAGCCGGTACTAACCTTATTCCTGTTCCGCAGCACTGTCATTCATTCTTCGTCACAAGCCTCACTGAGGCTACACATGTGAAAGACGCAGATTTTCTTAACAGTAGAGCTGTTTAGGCTTGTAGTCCTGCCGTATACCAAGAAAAAAAGTACCGAGCGCACATGACGCAAAGCTCGCAAAAAAAAAAATACCAATAAAAAAATTGGTGCAGCTTGTACTAGTGGTGCAAGGCTGGAGAACCAGCAGAGCTGGCGGCCCCTTTCCCTTCGTCGGAAACCTGGTTGTTGCACCTCGCATAGATTTTCGAACTTGCTGCTGAAAGTTCCCATGACTCGTAGGCCACTTGGATCGTTTCATCCGCAGGCTTTCACATCTCTCCACAGTGGACCGCGTTAGCACGCACTAGAACCGGCGGCCATGTCCAAAGCCAACGCCCATGCTAGGAAAGGCTGTGCGCCCAGAATGCGATGACAGCTCAATTGAATAGGCGCCGGTTTCATAACGCGTGGGACCCAGGTTTGATTCTGACTACAGGAAGCGTTTTTTTTTTTTCTTTCCAATTGGTGCACATGTTACTGTTCCCCACCGCTGCTAACCCCATACCCCTCGGGCCTTTGGGGTGCCCCAGTGGTCAGGTTGGTGGTCAGGTGAGTGGTTTCACAGCGTAAAGGTCCCATGTTCGATTCCCGGGACCTCCCTAACCACACTCTTTTCTTGAGGCTTTGAGAAATTTTGGTGCGGCGAACGGACAAAGCTTGGCCTAAACGGCTCTGCTGTTAAAAATGTGAACGTGCGTCTTGTGAGGAGCACCCGGCGTCAGCCAGCTCAACCTCGAGAACACTCTGCCGAGCGTTCATGGCGTGACCTCTCACGTGCTGTTATCACTGCCAGTTCACATGCGTTCGCGCCAGAAGTGGGGAGCACAGACACCGTTCGCGCTACAGACACCGAGTTTGTGAAGCCAGTTGCCGCGGGTTCCAGTGCGTGCTAATGCGGTCCGCTTTGGGAGAGATATGGAAGCCTGCCAAGAAAACGATCCAGGCCTGCCAGTCATGGAGAACTTTCAGCAGCCAGTTCGGAAATTCACGCGAGGTGCAACAGCCGGGTCTCCCACGGGGGGAGAGAGGCTGCCAGCTATGCTGTTTCTTCAGCCTTGCACCACTAGCGCAAGTTGCACCAATTTTCTATTTAAGTCCCCAGTGCTTATGCATAAAAAAAAAAATGCCAGGTTACATGGCAGCATTTCAGGAAACGCGCACAACAGGCAAAAAACACATACGCTTTCCGTAGCCAATGCAGCACTATCCTGCGGCGGTGTGCGGTCTGTGCGTGGTTGTCAACCAAGGGCAGCAGTGGCTCTCGTTCTGGCGTGCTCACACCAGACACCTGAAAATACCGAAACGTATATTTTTTAACAGTTGCAGCAAAGTTCAGTAAAACAGCACTAATAGAGATTCCAAAACCTTGCCAAACTATTCTTACTAAAGACAGCCCAAAACCTTTCACATGAAAATGCCACTCATAAATTTTAGCCCCACTAACCTTAGACGTATCGTGGTTCATGTGAGGTGACTCTATTCTGCTCATATAAACTGAACACTTCACCAATAGCTGATAAATGCAATTTAATCTGCATGTGCCCCTCCCTACTCTGAAAGGTACGTAAATTGCTGCATTTGCATGATTTCGATTCACTGGTACAAGCTGACAGGCAGTTTTGAATTTTTACATTTCCATTCATTTGCTTCACACTTCAAAATAGTACAAAGCTCGGTTATTCCAGCAAACGTTCTTGAAAAAGAGGGAGGAAAAAATGCAACCTTGCCACTTAATTTACCACGGATTCCAGTTTTCACCAGTTGAATGCAGCACAAATAAGGGTGAGGCATTTCATTCCACTGCCTTATGACTAGATAGTAAATTTTGTGAAACAAAGATAACTGCACACTTCTTCAGACAGTAATCCTTAAAACTTTATCAACACTCAAGGACATCTAAATGATAGCAGAGTCAAAACTTCATAAACACTTGAGGACATTTTAATGATAGTAGACAGCCAAAGCCCCCTGATATCCTTGAAGATAAGTGGGCACACGGGCCTTAGAATTCCAAAATTTGGCCAGAAAATCAATTTGTTTTAAATCCCCATTTTTGGAAAGTGGAGCTATTTTTCTTCCAGCCAGCCAAATATATGGATCCAAGAGTACGCATTTAAGCCATAATAACAATGTACAGCACCGATGACCGCTAAAATAGACCAAGGTTCGATGCGAAAATAGCAATTTTTCGACGGTTCGCCACTCGGGTTCTACATGCACTGTGGCGCCCATCTTGGTCCCATTCGAAAGCGCGTCTTTTCATTTTCGATTCCCCGCCAGAACCGCTTCGTTTTGTCCATTGGTCGTGAGGGAAACTAAGATAGACAAAAACCAAACTCGCCACCCATCTGGCTACTGACTGTTCGTGACCACCAGGGTTGCAACCTAATCAGCTGGGCATCGTGGGTCGTCCGCTTGACAGTGCAACAATGCAGGTACTCTTTCATACGAGGACCGGAAAACGCCTTGCACAGTGTAAAAACAAAGTGCGTTCTGTTACGAGCCCTTCCATTGCAACTCATGGCATGCATCGCTTGCCGATTTGCTTGCAAAAATGAAGCCGTAACACAAAAAAAATAAAAGTTTAAAGCTGCGGTGCACAATCGGCATCTCAGCCCTGGTCGTCAATGAGAGATGGCACGCTGCCAACCAGAGTTACTTGATATAGGAGTTGCGAAACTCCCCATAGGCCCCATGCATCAAAAAGTGGCCCTACGATGGGTCCACTGCTTTGGATCTTGTTTAACAGTGGCGCCATCTTTTGGTGACAAAATAAACTATACAACTTGCTTCGCCGCTCGACGAACTGGGCGAAGAAAGGTATTTGAGTGCTTACGTAAATTTGTAATGCCAAAAGAGCCCAATGTGCTTAACTATGCAAGTGTTTCATATACATACGAAGCAAAAGCAGTAAAAAGAAATGCAACCATGGGGTGCAAGTGTTTCATATACATACGAAGCAAAAGCAGTAAAAAGAAATGCAACCATGGGGTCAACCGTCGTTTGCACACTGTCCTTTATGCAAGCTGAAATTGATTATTTAGAGCCGCTTGATCGGCTACTAGATTAGTTTTGGCATACAATGAGCTGTAAGCCAAACAATAACTACACATTTAGTACTTCAGGTCGGACCTATGTTATGCCGTAGTGCCTGCACAAGTGCCAATTGGTCGAGGCAGATGTGCGGACACAGAAACAATCGCAACCTAAGTTAAGATAGCAATTAATAACTTACGAAAGCACAAAAATAAGGAATTATGCGCTTAAAAACAAAATTTAACGTTAAATTGTCAGTTTGAATAATTAGTTTGTTTTTTGGATAGTGCATGCGGCCACAGCAGTGGCGCCACGGTACGCATGATCCAAAGCAGGGGGGGTCAAGGTGCGGGCAGTTTTTTGAGGCGGAGTTTTGCAACTGCCTACATCGAAGAGCTCTGCTGCCAACAGCATAAAACTTTCTGGCATTGCTTTTGATCAGTTTTTCTGCAATGTGCCATCCATATACCAAGGATTTCCTACATTTCCCATCCACTGATTTCAGCAAACTTGGTATGCTTGTGTTGAGTGAAAAGCGAGCTACATTCTGAAGGGTTTCTTTTTTACACATGCTCAATAGATAAAACTGTCACTTGTAGTAAAACTTCAACTGGGGTTTTGTCAACTTCCCTTTTTTTGCATATGTGCCTTGCCTTACAGACGTTTTCAGGTGGTTGTTTTTTTAAAGGATTTCTATAAACATTAAACTGTTGAATTCAGGATGAAATGAACTGCATCCTGATGCTATTTTTATTGACTCGATGTGCTTCCAATAAATGTTATGAGTAATATGACCTCATTACGTTTTCTGAACACTGAACTCTGCATAATTCAGCTAATTCTATTCAATCAACTATCTTTACAGAAATATACCTTTATAATATAAGAAATGTCAATGTCAGAATATAAAAAATCTTTACAGAAAAACTATAGCGTCAGCATGCATGGCAGGTCTTAAACTACAAATCCATACCATTTCTTACACAAAAATTTGGCTGAAAGGCCCCTTATTAGCCTATTTGAAAATTACCTACTTAGGCTTCAGTATTTTATTTATAACTTGTAAAATAATTATGCCACATGAAAACTAGTCACAGAACACATACACACAGTGATTTTCATTATCATAAATGGAATAGTAAAAAAAGTTCATTTTAAGGCAAGTGTCTCCCCTTGATTGAAAAAGAGTGCACCTCCATAGTTGCTGTTTGATAACAGCACTGCAGTGTAACCAAAGATGTTGAAAGCACAGCACGTGTTCTAAGCTAAGTCCCCCACAAAAGTATATACACAACAAGGCTCCGCCGCTTTCTAAAATATTAAATGCCAATGGCAGCCACACTAAAAGCTTCACCAGTATCAACTACTGCCAAACAAAAACTGATTATAGATATGAACAAAATTACAGAAAGATCAGTTCTTTCACGTACATCATTTGGCTCTTCCTCGCTAGCCCCCTCGCTCAGGTCCTTGCTTGTGTTCTTGCTCCGAACTTTTCTCGGACCTCTGCTACGATTCTTGCTCCTTCTCTTCAATGCCGGAGAGGTACTTCGTTTTGCAGGTCTCTCCACCTCCTTTTCATTGAAGTTGTCCAAATTCCGTTCACGAATCTCCAACCCCTCAGCCCTCAAGTCTTCTTGCAGCTGCTTCAAGGTGGGCACGGGTGCCGTCGGCCTGGCAATAACCTGACTGTCTTCGTCGTCGTCCGAGTCCAAGGGAGCCGAAGCGAGCCTTTCGTAGTCCCTCTCCTCCTCGTCCAGTCTTTTGCAGAGGCTAGCGTAAAGCTCGCGGTACCGCTCCAATCTCACAGCTGCCTCCAGAGGCTGGTTGTTCAGCTCGAATCTCCGGGCCGCGCCGTCTCCGACAAGATGGGCAACCGTCTCGGCCGTGACCCAGTGCTTCAAAGCACGCCTAACGCGCTCTACAGGTGGGCCCTCCGATTCGCTGCTTGTGGAAGAACGCTTCTCTCTCCTGGCCTGCTCGCTCGCCAAAACCTGCTGCCACGACTTCTGGTTCTGGCTCGGAACGGTGGCTCTTGAGTTCCACGTTGGGGCTGCCTCAGTGTCGTGTGGGGGCAATGGCGCTGCCCCCAGCCTACTATCCGCATCAAGAGTAGTACCTGCAAACGTGGAATCAGAGTACTGTCACCGGAATTAGGAAGAACCCTCTTATTTATTTATTTATTTATTCAAAATACCTTACAGGCCCAGCAGGGCATTGGGTAAGTGGGGCAAGAAGAGCGGATAATCAAAAAATAACAACAGAAGTTATAAAAAAACTAGATATATAATACAGCAACAAGTCAGTGAAACAAGAGAAAAAGAACATGATAACAGCAAGCAAGAGTGGCAAGAAAATAAATACAAGCAATAATAACATCTAGTGTGGTAGCCGCAACCGCAAAAAAAAAAAAAAGAAAGAAAAAGGAAAACATGGTGCTAACAGAAAGGAACGCCAGTGTTCCTGTTTGGTGGTTTTACATGAAAAACTGCTTGTGCAGGTGATTGCGGAATGTTTCTGGGTTAGTCAGCGATGCGCTATTATCATATTACCATATTACGATTAGGAATACGATTTATGTGGCACTATGCCTTGCTACAAGCTGAATTCTGTTTATTTGTCCGTACGCGCATCCCAAAAAGGAGCCTGAGGAGCCCAAGGCCAAGTTTCGAAGGGCAGGAGTGCCATGGGTTCTACAACACACCTCAAACTCACTTTAAAACCTCCACACATGGAGAAGCTGCAAAAAGCTAAGGCCACGCCCCACTAAGCCGGCTGACCAGGTTGACATCAGAACCTCCCTTAGCCAACCACCAGAACACACACCCAAGACTCATCGCCGCTGAATGCAGCCACTTTCACCAGGGGAGGTCTGACACCTCCTCTGGCATAAAGAGTTACTTGATATAGGAGTTGCAGAACTCCCCATAGGCCCAATGCATCAAAAAACAGCCCTACCATTGGTCCACTGCTTTGAATTTTTCTGTACAATAGCGCCATCTGTTGCTTTTAAAGTGAACTGCACAACGTGCTTCACCGTTGAACACTGTGCAGCATGGCCTGACTCTCCAACATGCCGCGGTCACGCGAATCCCCCTGTTCAAGGTTCAACCCACAGCTCTCGGCACATGTACATTCTTGACTCATTGCTTGAAACAAGCCTTTCTTGTGAAAAGAAGTCAACATTTTGTTTTATTAAATGAATTCCACTTTTTCTTTTCTTGCCGAGATGTGACCCAGCAGCCATAAGAGTGCGTTGTCGTCTGCTGTGCATCGGCCGCTGTCTTTTGGTGGCAAAAAACAGTTAAAGTTCGCTTCGATAGCTGTACACGCCTAAAGGGACACTGAAGTGAATTTGTCAAGCTCCCGTTCTTGCTTGCACTGCGTGGACTAGCCCAAATTAACACACTTTTGATCGTTTATCCGGATGATAAGGCGTTTTTTTTTTTATAAAGCCTGAAAGACGAAAAACTACCATGCGTGGTTTGCAGCGGCTGCACCAACTAACCGCAGTGACATCAGGTAAAGATGCCACATGATTGGACTCTGTCCAAGATTAGCGTTCAAGCAAGTTTCAGTTTCGGTTCTGTGAAACAACATGCTTAACATCCGACATTATCGTTGGATGGGCATTCTTGATAACTCAGTAATCGCCATACAACGCTTCTGACATGTTGTCGGCTGTAAAATGCCTCAGATAACCCTATCAGGACGGCTTGGAATCATAGCATTCACTAGGCGAGGCCTACGCAGTGGATGAACGCCCTCTGCATCACCGCTGACGCTCAAATGCCATGCGCTTTTTCCCCATATCTGGAGCTTGCCTCACTCATGCCTGTATCGTAAAAAGCATGTTCACACCAGGCCAAGGGTCTGCTGATTCTGGCCTGTGCCCACTGGCCAGAAGCCCTCGGTGCTTATTGGCAACAGCACGCCAACCAGAACTCGCTAGCGGGTCAGTGTCAGTCTGCGCGCGTTCTGCAAAGTCGCTCGTGGAGCAGTGAATGTTACGGCCCAAAAATGGTGAACTCGGTTAGGAAAACATGGGCCGCAAACAAAGAAACCAATTAAAAAAAAAGAAAAAAAAAAGGAAGAGATGCACCCTCGGGGATTCGAACTTGGGACTTGCCAAACAACCTAGCACTCCAGACCACTCGGTCACGAGCCAGCGCTGCCGGCGTCTGAAATACGAGGTATATAACGTATAAACTTTACACTTTTATTTAGTTTTAGCATTTCAACCAGCTTAGATGACTATTTGTTGTATAGCACTCGTGCAGCAAGCGTCCTCCCAATTTCCACAATATCTTACGTCTAGCAATTGCATTTCTTAGACAGAAAAGCAGTCGCAGATGTGTGGTCGTGCTGCTGACCGCTGTGCTTGTTCTCCCAGCACAAAAAAGTGCTTCGCGCTCCCTATTTTTACGCTATACGGTAAAAGTATCAGTTGATTTTTATTTCCGTAGTACCTATATTGACTTCGCTGACTCTTCTCCCATCTTCAAGTGGCCTTAGATTTTCCTACTAGCATACCAGTCAGCGAAGCGTCGCATGTGCGCTTGTGCAGCGCTTGTGGGGAGTGACCTTGACTTGGAGCTTGATACAGTGTACAAACTAACAAACTAAATAGAGGCACGTTCTTCCATTCACAAACGTGTCGTGGCTTAGTTTCAACTGAGCAAACGAATTACGACGACCTGTCGGCGGCCGGTGGCTGGGCCGATTGACTCTGTCAGAAGGTCGGCGAGCCGTGCAGTAGCGCAGTCAAGACAAGTAATTTTTTTCTGACATCACACGAAAACACCACATAAAATGGGCGAGGATGCCGAGAGGAGGACAGCATTTTCAAATTGATTTTTCTACTAAATAAATTCGTGTAAACGCACCCAGAGTGGTCCAAACATGGCCTAAGGAGTCCGGACTACAATTTGCGCTAGTAATCCCGCAATGTTTACAAATCACTTCAGTGTCCCTTTAAAAGGTTTATTGAGAGCCACTTCGTCAGCTACTAAATTAATCTTGGCATGCCATTGGCTGTACGCCGAGCGACTGCAAATTTAGTACTTCAGGTCGGACTAAGCTCTGGATTGCGGCAGATGCGGCCATGTTTAAATTGCCAGGAGGCAGTTGCGTACACGCTAAAGCAATCCCAATATAAAATACACCAGAGTCAAGGAAGCAAAGAATAACCTACGAAAGTACAAAAAAGAAATAATTATGCTCCCTCAAAATAAAGCTTTATGTGAAAACGTCAGTTCGCATAATTAGTATGTTTTTTGGATAATGTATGTGTTGGCGCCACCGTGTGCGCGATCCAAAGTGCAGGCCGTTTTTTGAAGCGGAATTTTAGAACTGCCTACATCAAAGATCTCCGATGGCAATGTTCAGCCCAGCTGTGTGGCCAGCAGCAATGGCTTGCACCGGCCTGCTCCTATAGAACTTGCTGCTTGCCAGCCCCTATGGTGGCTGTGGAACTATGCCATCAAGACAGGTGCCGATAGTGACATCTAGACCAGTCCAACCCCTTCGTCATTCTCCACCTCAGTCCCAAGAGCCATCCGTTAGACAATACAGCTCTGTTCACTCCCCTCTTCAACGCTCACCACACAAAATTAAGGAGCCCTGAGCCCCATTCAGCAAAGTTCCAAACCAGTGAAGGCCCCACTTACTTTTGTTGAGGTCAGCAGGTTCCGAGTGCTCGATTTTTCTGAAAAGAAATTGAGCAGAGTCAAAGAATCTGTAAGTAACCTCAGAAATGTTCCGTCATTCAAGATACAAAAAGTAGCTAAAGCCTCGCGGGAACCCCTGTGTAGATGCAATGCATGGGGGTTCACGTTACAGCATTGGACAGTGGAGGAATGGCGCTGGAACAATAGAGCGGAGCGGCGCAGGCACCGCGTTTTATAGCACGCATAACGGTGAGGGGACGCGCCGGCGCCAGTGCGTTTGCCGCGGCTATGACGCAACACAATCCAACACAATCCACTTTAATCCAATCCAATCCAATTCCAATCCAAGCCAATCCAATCGAATCCAATCCAATGCCCCTCGCGAGAGAGTGTTCGCTATCGGAGAGGAGCGGGGGTGAGCGGCGGAGAGTGCAGCTGGCGCGGCGAGGAGAATGGGGGAGGGGCGGACGCCGACGACGCCGGATGCAGGGACAAGGCGAGTGAATGAGATGCAGTCGCATCTAAAAAGGCCTCAACAAGCACTCAATCAGAATCGATACTCAGCAAGGTACACTCAACTGTTCACGTGAAACTATCAAACCAAACCACCACACCAGTACTTCATCATTTTCTTCAGTAACATCCCGTTCCATCAGTGATACCTGTACTTCTTTAATTTTATGAATGTTCTTGGACGCACATGTAGCGCTTAGCCCACAATGCATTTTGAGACAGAGAAAGTAAGCTTTATTAAATCCGGTTAAGAAACTAACGCAAAATACCATGCAGATTTGTGTACAGGCTGGATTAACAAAGCGCAGCATGTTGCAGAAGCTTTTCTTTTGCCAAGTGTATTCTATCAGAAAACACTGATTTGCAGTAACCAAACAACACAAGAATAGTGCAGAGCAGACAAGTCGAGTAAAGTGTTCGATACAACAAAATTATCCAAGCAGAAGGACAAACAATTTTTTTCCTTTTTGGCGGCAATTGGTGATGAGACATATTACTGTTTGACTGGGTTACCTACCGATAATTAGGCAGTAATAATTTCAACAGAATCTTTCCCATAAATGTAAAATAATGCACATATGCAATAACATTACATAACATGCAACTACTAAACTTTTGAGAAAAAAGCGTAACGTTCAAAAGGAAATTAATGTTTTAAGGGCCTTCAAAAATTAACACCCCGCTACATCCATTTACTGCTTCACTAAAGTCTACGAGAGTGCCTACTGCAGTTTGATAATTTTATATCTTCATTATTAATAGTAAAAAGCCCAAAGGAATACAATATTAGGAATTAAACCAGTTAGAAGAACAGCTCTGCAGCCAACACTTCAGAATTTTTTCGCTTTTTATTTTTCTAAGCACTTCAGAGCCCATAGAAGGTGCTACAAGGGACACATGACAAAGAAAACAAAAACGTAAAACACTTTCGCACACAAGATGAACAAAACGCAAAGCATCAACTTCGCACATATGCGCTGAAGCCGTTGTAGCAACAAGAGGCAACCAGAAATGAAACTGATTATTCCAAAAAGAGGGGGGGAACCTGTCTCCCACGCCCTAACCCCACCAAGCTCAACCTTTCCTCAGCAGACGGCAAGAACCCACCTTGGCTCCGCTCTTGACCCCGTGCTGTCGTCCAGCATCAACTCGTCAATGCTCGCTGCCAACTTCTTCAGCGCCTCTGGTGTCACGTAGGGTGAGACGTCCTTGGCGGGCTTCACAACGTCCTCGGGCTTGCTCTCGGGGAGTTGCTCAACCTCTTTCTTGGTCACCCGCTTGTGACCCAAGTCCACCTCATCGCCACGCCCGTCCTTGACCACACTGAAACAAACACCATAACAAAAGTAAGAGGCTAGCCTACTCACTCATTCCTGGGGACATGGGCAGACGCAGGTGAGATGGTAGTTAGACATTTGCAACCAGGTACCGACACGTTAATTGAGTGACCACATGATTGCCATTATCATTGATGTTATGGTTGCCGTACATTACCGGTACGTTGCCGTGCTGTCCGTTTGACCTGAAAGCATGAGACCAAGTTACAAGACCTCAAATGCAATATGCCATAGGCCATTTTAAGTGGAGAACTGTTGGGGGACAGAATTGGCTGCGCTAGGCAGGTCTGAGTCGAGCCAAAGCAAGTAGTAAAGGGAACGATGCAGCAAAACCTTTCCAATTTTAGTTCTGTTAGTTTTGAAACTTCAGACGATTCAAGCCACCGACACAGCCCCTGACAATGTTTTCAATTTGTTTCCCCTTTGATGATTCGACACTCCAAAGACTTTGACTTTAACCCTATTCTATGGGATCCTAGAGCATTAAAAAGTTGTGGGCATGAAGGAGGTGCCTTTTGGGGACACCCCCCCATATGTTTACATTTACACAGGCATTAAATAAAGGGTCAACAATTTCGCCACCACCACTATGTCCAAGAGCTGAACACCGAGGTGTTGTTGGGCCTGTGCTCCTCCAACTAGCTGTGACGCAACTGTGTTTCCTTCAGCCACCTAAAGGCAGCTTGCTACAAACCTTTAACCTTTTCCATACAAGTGGCATGACTACAAGTGCCCATCATTATTAAATTTAATTTAGCTCAGCTCAGGCACTCTTCTTCTGTTTTTGTCATGTTCAGCTAAGCCTTTGGCTGCTATCTCTTTTTGGTAAAGGTGGAAAAAAGAAACAGCCTTGGAACATGCGATTACATGTATGGGGGGTCGAAATTATGTTGGCGCTAACCAGAACACACACACGCACGTGCATGCACACATGCATACACACATGCACTCATGCATGCACGCACACATTCTGTGATTTATGTTTACCGAGTACCCAAGCACCTGAACACATGTCTGATCACTTGAAGTCTGCATTTTTTTACGTAAATATCCTCTCAAGCAAGTCCACATGGAGGCACAAAGCAATACCAAGGTGCTTGCAAAAGCTGATTAGGATCAGAAAGGAGATTACAATTACTAATAGCATGTCTGAGATTACATGCCACTTTTTGTCCCAGAGCAAAATGACTTGTATCTGTACGCAAGCTGAACAAGAAAACGACCCGAAAACCTAGCATCACCGAGGATCCGTATTCACCCAAAGGAACGCCAAGTTTGGGGCCCAATATTACACCGCAGCAACTTAAGCTGGAAATCACACATTTTGCAACTATAGTGGCTCTTGGGGCGTGATGAACATTAAAAGTTCAATGAAGGTCTGTTCTGTAGCTATTTGCAGGCAGGCATAGCTATGTGTGATTGGTGATAGCCCTACTTCTAGTTTCTCCTGACCTTCTTGTCAAGGTCCTGCTCCCTAGTGACACAAAATCGATTTGCCAACAACCTAAACCTGTGTATCACAAAATTAAAATTCATGGTTATCACGGCAAGTGAACTGAAATTTGCTCCATTTTCAGAAATTTCTCACAACAGTTTTCCCTGGCCTTGCTACAAGCTGAACTCTGTTTATTTGTCCGAACCCTCATCACAAAAAGGTGCCTGAGGAGCCCAAGGCCAAGTTTCGAAGGGCAGGAGTGCCATGGGTTCTACAACACACCTCAAACTCACTTTAAAACCTCCACACATGGAGAAGCTGCAAAAAGTGAAGGCCACGCCCCACTGAGCCCCAAGCCCCACATTTTTAAATGAAGAAAAAAAAAAAACAACCTTACTTCATTTTATAAGTTTCTTAATTAACATACAGTGTCTGCCATGCGTAACCACAGCAGCTGAACTAGAACCTATTTCAAAACAACATTGTAAAAAGAAAAATAAGTCGACACCCATCTGCGGTCTCAAACAGTATTATTTTCATTTCGCTCTTTTTTGGTACTAGTACGCAATCTGCCGGACGCTTTCTTCCCAGCTAGAGAAATTAGGGAAAAGGGGGGCTAAATACCCTTGAACACGATGCTCTTCTTCACGGTAGATCTTGTACTTTTCATTGGCTTCTGCCTCGTCCCGAAGCCAGAGGGGCCCGTCCCACAGCTGAGACTTCAGGAATGTGGATGCACGGTAACAGGCGTTGCTGCAGTATTGCTGGAAGCAAGCACGACATGAACAAAAAAGCATTTGGGTACGTTAATCTCGTGAACACAGCAGCCAGACAGTAAAAACACAATTGCGTTGTAGCGACAACTTCTGTAACGTAACAAAGTGGCTCAGCAGGGCCTAAAAACCTGAATGAGGCTTTCGTTACAAGCAAAAATGTTGAACGTTACCAATGCCACCCAGCATAAATCTGCTGCCCACACTTGCAAGCCAAGAAAACAGCTGCTGGATACACCACTTGTCTTCCCGCGGCCAAATGATTGCTCGTAACATGGCGCTTGTGTACGCAATCACTAAGCCACACTGTCAGTGTCCTACCCAAATAAATATGACAACAGAGCTGTCTGTAAGCAAACTGTTTGGTCGAGCATGAAGTGATTGATTGGTTGTAGGGTTTAACGTGCCGACGCAACACAGGCGACGAGGTGCGCTGTAGTGGAGGGCTACAGATTAATTTTGAACACAAGGGGATCTTTAACATGCGCCGAAATCTTGTACACACGGGCGTTTTTGCGTTTTGCCTCCATCAGAAAAGCGGCTGCCGCAGCCGGGAATCGAACCCGCGACCTCGTGCTCAGCAGCGCAACGGCTTAGCCACTGAGCCACCGCGATGGGTCAAGCATGAAGTGGCAACTGTTGTTGCCAGGATTAGAGCCATGCTACCAAGGTGCCGCTGTTCAGGAAACCCCACAGTATTGCATCAGGAAGCAGCATACACACACACACAGCTGTTTGCACATACTGTGCAGGTGGTCACTGAGGCTGCCTTTGTAGCCTCCTTGACACCGAAGAGATACAGTAGAATCTCGATAAACGGAAATCGCTTAAACGGAATTACCGCTTAAACGGAACAGTTGCCGGCAAGTTGGTTGGTTTTGTATGCAGATAACGTAAAAAAACTCCCGGTAATCGGAACGAAAATTTCCACGTCACCGCGTAAACGGAACCAGAATTGGAACTTCTTGTGATACCCATTGGCATGAGAATCAGCTTTTTACAGTTCCGGCTGTTTTTGTTTTTGTTTTTTCTTCCTCCATGCTTTTTTAGCCTTGTTGGCCTCGTAAGCCTCATCTCGTAAGTGGTCAGCCGTGTTAGTGCAACGAATGCAACATCGCAGTTCTTGTTCCAGTCGTTCGGTCTCGATTCAAGACGCCGAGGTTACAGGGCTCAGCTCCTGCCGCCTAGTTCATGCCATAGGAGTGCTGCTATTCGCGCTTTATTACTGTGTTGCCGTCTTCTAAATTCGGTGGCTCGTAAGCACTGGTGAAGTTGAAGCCTCTAGCCTCTGTAAAGATGCAGCTGCAAAGACTCAAACAAAAATAATCGATGCATTTTGTAGTGCACAGCGACTCATTGTTGCCAAATCAACTTTGTAAATGCTGTGCCTAAGCCTCTTGTAGTTTTCTTGCTTTCTGAAAAACTATCAGCTACATTCACCTTTTAGTGCTTAGAGTTCCATGAAACGCCATTAAGAGTGTGTACGCACATAAATTTGCACATTTGCGCATCTTTCTCAGTAAACGGAACTCCTGTTAAACGGAACTAAATTTTTCGGTCCCTTGAAGTTCCGTTTATCGAGAGTCTACTGTACAATTGCACTCGAACACATAAAAAGAAGAGAAAAGGAAATGGCAAAAGTCAATGAGAGTGTCGAAGTAAGAGAGGTCTTTTTGACACTGTCCCTCTGAATCTTTAGTTTACCAAAAGCTCACAAGAACATTACAGTTTTTTTCTCAAACTGTCATGACTTCTAGGAAACAAATTATGGCTGTCCTGAGACAATCTGAGTGCAATAGAAGGCAAGGCGAAAGAGTCGTCAGGTCACCTATCCGTGTCCAGAATGACGCAGCCCCTCAACATCAGCGCCGAAAGTAATCTGAAGTGTTGGCTCCTCCCTCACATGTTTCTGCCATTGTCCATCTTCCCAAAAACTGCAGCAAAAACAGCCCTGCATGGTTTTCACCACAAGAACTTACCAAAATACACAAGGTTTGGTTCTGCTTGTCTTCTTAACTAACGATGCAGATGCCTATTTCTGCCAGTACAAGCAGATTTAAGTAGCCTCCAGAAGTTTCATTCATTTTTAAAAATCACATCAAAGCTTCCCTTGGAAGATAAATGAAACCTATAAGTATGCACGCAGGTAATTCTTAACAGGAGACCACTGGCTGCAGCTAATCATTTCTTGTAGGCATTAGATGAATAGTAAAAGCAAATGGTAGAAAATACAAAGTCTCAGCTAGTCTCAGGGCACCCGTCATTTTAGTGATCAGCTCAAAGGACCGAGCCTGTAACCAGGCAATGTGGTACAACCGTACAGCCTGACACGAGTGATGGCCAGAGGGCAGCGATTGGAAGCCAGTGTTAAAAGCTGATGAATCCACAGCCAAACACACTAACAACTTCCTTTTAAACACAACTCCGGTTTGCACTCGGTCAATGAAGGTTAGCGAAATACTTACGTCTGAAAGAAGCAGCATTTCCCCATTTAACATAGATGCTGAAATTGCACACATTATTCTCACCTTCCTATGTGTGATGTCATAAACTTTCTTGGTTTTCACACAGATGTGATATTTCTGCTTCGGCATCTGTAAATGTGACAATGAGAAACCAGTGTGGGAAAGGCCAGAAGAAATCAAGACTACATGCGGGTACGATACTTGCCTGGTTGATTTTCTTGCTGCAAAGCGGGTAACCGCAGAGCAGCAGTATCGCTCTTTCTTCCACAGCATCCTGATAGTCTTGCTGGGAAAGCTCGTGCAACTGCAAAGCAAAAAAGGCATTCATGTATCTTGGTTCCATTGTGGTAGCACCTCCAAAGAGCAACTCAAAAGAAATCACTGACCAGACGTGTAGTGTCTCATCTAACGCATATGCAGGGTTGTTCGTTATCGGGTTTTACTTTTTTTAACAGTGGGGGTAAAATTCGGGTACTATTTTTCAGAGTGATAAACGGGAAGAAATCGGGTTTTTTTTTTTTAACCATTTTGAAATTCGCGTTTTTTTCAGATTGAATCTAGAGATGCACTAAGTAATACACTCGCGTTATTTTGTCAGGAGACATTACAAGCTTCTCAACTCTAAGGCATTAAAATTGGTGTTTGTTTCAAGCCGGTGATATCAGGGTGTAGCGAAAGACCAGCGTCTGGCTTCCGATACGGTGATGCAGTCGATTAGCGAGGCAGTGAGCACCCCCCGATCCTCCTGTTCCTCTCCTCCTACTGTCGCCCCCTGCCTACGCTTCATTTCTCAACACAAGGTTTTCTAGCAAATACTCCCCAAAATTTGGCGATGGTTTGAAAATGCATCAGTAATTTTGACTGCAAAGAGCATTGATAACTTCTGAGAAACACTTTATTCCCAAAAAGCTAGCCAGAGAGAGAGAGAGAAATTAATTTTTTACATCCGTTCGCATACATAATAATCTGCATGCACAACATGTCGGTCTCCATTTGAGGCCTGTCCGATCATTGAACGTATCTCAGCAGGGAGGAAGTTCTGTCGACATCACAGCTTCCAGCAGCTAGGCACAGCAAGGACACTACAACATTTGCCAGCATGCAGTAGCGAGCAGTAGAGTCATGCCAATACTCAATGAGTTCTAAAGCTGTGTTTGTGGGGCTTGCTTCCAGCAAGTACTGGTTGAGAACGGCGGTCCGTAAGCCCACGATTGTGCAGATGGCTACTTTGAAAAGGTCCATTAGGGGAGAAATCGGGTGTAACCTGATTCTTCTAAAACATGTTTGGGGTGTAAAAATAGGGTAAAATCGGGCTTTACCCAAACACGACAAACAACCCTACACATATGCAGCTTACAAACTACATAAAAGCGCAGCACGCGGCCAGTTCCTCAGCATTTGTGGTAGGTGGCATACTCGAGGCAATGGGTGGAAATTCATAAACGAGCTGTATCGCGCAACACCACCTATCATGCAAGATTTTTGTTTTGGATGTGACATAAGCACCTCTTTTTCCAAAGCCTGCTTCACTGCCACTTGCATTGTTCTTCTAGTCACGCAATGCCCCTTGAGAGATCCCTCGTTAAAGCTGTCTGTGTGCTCACACATTTGACAGCCCGCAATCAAATAAAATCAATCATATGGAGATTTGGCAAGGGATGCACGTGTACTTTGGGTTAATGTAACTGGCTAAGCTACTTATCTCCCAAATTAGCCACCCGTACTGAAAGAATTCTCCAAACAAAGATCTTTGAGATGCTACTGTATAATAAATGTGGAATAAACGGCAATTTCTGGATAATAAGGTCCCAACATAGTCATAACACATGCATAATGTCATTTGATCGTGCGACACCACAAAATTTTATGTCATTGCATTTTTGACAGTTAAAAGAAGACTGTACTGTGGCAACAAAATTTGGCCATTATTGGTACTTTACAGTGGCCAATGAATGAAAATTAGTGCAGAAGATGCCAAAAGCGCGAAAATAGGTATTGCTGCCTCGTACGTGTTCCTGGTGATGTCGCACTAATTGGGAATTGTGAAATGGTATTGGTGGAGCACGTCTAAGCAGTTCTCTGAAGAAAAAAAAAAAAAAAGAACCCATAAAAGTAGGTACGTGTAAATATAAAATAGATGCATGCGAAAAAAACTCCTGCCCACTCCGTGTGTTTCAAAAAGGCCTGATCTTCAGCCCTTAAACATTTTTAAGCAGGTTCTTTCACGACAACTGGTGGTAAAATTTGCTCCATCTTCGATTTCAGTCTAATGATTTGCATAGCCGTAAGTACCACCAGAAGACTTATACAAGTGAGCATGAAAGCTGTTGCCCCTGTTCGCTGTCCGTGCTTATTCATATGCAACAAGCTCCAAAACTGTAGGATTATGGACGCAATCAGATAACCGATGTCGAACCATCAGCAGCTTTGCTGCTAAATCGCGCAAGTACTTTCTACTGATTGTACTAAGCGACCTCACCTACCTTGCTGAAAATGCTTCCCACAAGTATGATGCGTTACAAGAATTTTTGCATTACATGAAATGAAAGGAAAGCAAAAGAAAGTAATTACAGCTTTGATGCTTTAATTACTTCTTAAACAAACAAACCACCGTTTCCCATCAAACAAAAGCCAGAAAAGCTTCGCATAGTGTGATCGTTCAGTTAAAGCAAGAAGTCATTCAGCCTTTAGTGCCCCTCTAATTACTTGCCGGTGATTTTGTTAAAAATTAAGTAGCATTCATGACTAAGAAAATTGCAAGCAACGACGACACTGGCCTTTTAAAAAAATCATTCCTTCAATCGGGTTATTCATGTTTCCCTAACCGCCTTGATTCAACTCTCTACTCTACTCTTTGCTTCAGTGATAGCTTGATTCAATCAATCGATCTTTCTCTGATGAGAAAACTCGAATTCAGCCAGACTGATTGTGCTCCACTGGTCGCATCAAATCTGCTCGCGCTTAGCCAGTTTTGCTTCATGACCCTCTTTGCATTCAGTAGGTGCTCCAAATCGAGCATCGAAATCCACCAACAGTGCTGAGTTTTGCCAGACCTAACGTCAGAGCTCGCTTTTGAAGCTCGTAGCACGGCACAGGATTTTCTTTCCGGCAATCACTCACCACTCCTAGCAGCCACTCCTCGGAAAGCGGGCTCTCCAGCAGATCTTCCACCACCTGTGCCGCTCTCTTCTTACATGCGTCTCTCCTCTCGATCGTCTTCAGTATCGCCTGCTTCCTGCCATGAACAATTGTGATCACTTGTACTTCAACGACCCCGCCAGAGATATAATCAGCGATGTGGCAGAGAACATCTTAGCCATTGGTGAAATTTGAGCACAACCAATCTACGGCAAGCGTCTAGTAAGGATTGCCAAGTCTTCCCCTACCCCAGCAACCCAGTAATACGCCCGCTTCATAACTCGCGGTTGGAGATGTCTGCCTCGATTTTTACCCAACCGGACAACCCGCTACCGCTCACTGAATAGCCAGAGCCACTGCTAATTATTAAGTACTATTAACAGTTACAGATGATCTGACTTAACCCCAGAGATGTCTACGTATGGACAAAACCCCAGACAAATGAAGGGATACGTCTGGACAAGACCCCAATCAAAGCCAAAAGTAGTCATGATAACGTAGTCAAGAGGTCGACGAAAGCTCGTCTGGTCAGGTATCATGATGAGGACGAAGATGCGGTGACTTCGGCTGGTCGGTGTGCGGTAGCGGTTTTGCGTCTGCGAGCAGGATTTGCCGGAACCCATGCTGCTTATCTATTTTACGAGTAGATTGCAGTTTAGATTATCAGATGCAAGAAGCTATGCTTCTAATTGCGCGACCTCAATCAATGCAGTCGTGTCTGTCTGACAACTGCTCGACTGAAGTTTACCTTTCCGACGCTGCCTGCGGTTTCGCCTTTGCTTCATCCATCGATCACGAAAGCGCAGAAACTTCAAGCTGTTTTCGCGTCAGTGTGTCGAAGAACGTAACTTGTAAGCACCGCTAACAGAAACACTGAGCTTTGAAGACGTATTCGGCTGCTGCGTGCTGCATCCACATTGCGCCCTATCCAAACATTATTTAGATTGGATTGGATTAGGTTGACTCCTGTCAACAGTTAATTTTTTATTACGTTTAGGTTTCGCTTTCGATTTCGGTTTGGTAGGTGCTGGTTTTTTGTTCGGGGTGTTGTTGTGCAAATTGTTTTCTTTTTCTGAAAATTTTAACACCACACCAAGCTGTAAATTTAAAAAGTTGTGTTTGGCGCTACACACTTTTCAAACTTCTCCCTTTTTCATTATTCATAAAACTCACCACCATCTACACCACACGACTTGAACTTGGACTCCGGTACCCGGCCAACATTGACCCATTTCCACACATGTATTCCAAGGCTAGGATTCTCTCTCCCTCTCTCCAGCCCTATTTTCTCATCCTTAATGGCGCAAAACAAGCAAGATTAAACGTTATTTTCTGCCCTTGTCAGAGGCCCCACAACCTAAACTATACGCCAGGACCTGAAAACGAATCAAAACGGACGTTTTTGAAATGGACACAACTCAAAATTCCATCCCAGAGTGGAGGCAGCCTTGGCCAGATCTTAAAAGCAATGCAGTTTCTTTTTCTTTCTTTCCGTCCTCCCGGCGGCTCAGACAGCGAGCGTACAAGCACGCAAGCATGGCGACAGAATGGAACTTCCGTATTTACTCGCCTACTGGTCGGCACATACGCCTTCAGCACCCCCAACCCCCTCCCGCAACATACATGGCCCCAGAGGCAGGAATAAATTTCTAAACAAACTTCCGAATGGAAGTCATGGGTCCTATATATATACCCACTTATTTTGTGTTTCTTCCTACTAATTCAATGCGATGTAGATTTCAATCACCCTGCATTTTGTTCGTTTCTGGAACTCGGTATTCTTCGATGGGATTTGTTGCCTCACACGGCCACGTAAGGGGCCGTCAGAAGTAATTGGAACAAGGATTTGGGAATATTAAAAAATATTTGTCCTACTAGCTTTATGACAGCCCTTCCCGGTTTACAGGAAGCTTTTTTTATTATGGAGGACTCCTTTAAACGCACACAAATGCATCCAGGCAGATTCCGGAAGAATAAATTCCTGTAAATTTACGAGACCATCTTCCAATTACATTTGACGGCCCCTGTGCTTAATTTGATGTTCAACTTCACGATGGCTCGGAGTGAAGAACAAGCATACAAAATAAAATGGCCGACCTATGCTTTTAAAAAATGCGACAACCAGATTTGCGCGTCAAACCATCTAGATGGTTGTCCACATTTACATAGGGCAAATGTTACGAGCATCGCTTTTCAAAGGCACGCTGGAAACGAAGTTTCAAAATTTCAAGTCCGTTGGGTGAAAACAAATATGCTAGGCTTATCAGCCTGCGCAGTCCGGTATTATCGCGACGACGACATAGCTGAGCGTAAGGTTTCGCTGATTAGCTGAAGCTCGGCCATCCAAGGACCCAAACGCCAATGCGTACCAAGCGGGTGAAATGGGGCTTCCAACCATAATGCGCCCTACTTTCTACCATTTTGCGTCGCATTGCAGCAAGGGACTGTAATGCCCATGAGAACTTGTGATGCAAGCGGGACGTTTGTGTACAACTTGACTGGCAATGAAAGGCGATGTGTTCCGCCTGTCCCTTCTGGCCGCATGGACATTCTTCGTATCTGGGTAAGCTCGGTATTCTATTTTGTGAGTTACGACGGAATTGAGTTAAAGTTACCTGAACTTAGGGAGGAAATTATTATGTTACTGTACGAAAGCGATTAATTTGGAGTAAATATTTATATTGTTCAAATAAAAACATTACGGCAAACAGGCGAAATCATTTGCCTCCGCAGACAGCTGTGCAGTTGATCGTCTGCTACGACTGCCACAGCTCTGCGGGTTGTGCCTTCTGGTCGTCTGTCACCAAAGCAGACGTACGCCCGTTGCTTAGCTGCAAAACTATGGCGCAGCGTCTTGTGCCAGCGCCATTTCGTCCGCCCGCGGTGTCTGCACATGACCGTTTTGCCGTCATTCGCAAGATTGAAGCCATCTTCGTGTCGGTGGTTCAACACATCGGAAGAGGAGAGGCGCCGTGCTTCGTCTACGACCGGCGGCAGGACTGGGAGAACGTCATATACTGCCGTAGCAGGGGACTCGTGAGAAAAGAGAACGCCACGAAAACGGTCACGTCTTTCGGCTCGCCCGCGTCGCTGCAAAAATTCACGCGCATGCTTAAAGTACTCTCCAAGATTCACTACCTGTTGATGACCAACACCAAAAGCACCAAGCGCCATATTTTCTACGAGAACGTGGCTCTCTTCGGCTCTCAGGGTGTCGTGGATGCCATTGTGGAAGATATCGCCTGCTTGTTACAGGTAAACATATCTGGAGTGCAAGTGAATATAGTCAGCACGCGATATATAGTTGTGGTGAGCGTTGGGTCACTGGAATCGTAATTTGTGTTGCCGCTGTTTTTTGTAGTTGCTATCGTTTGGGTTAAATATATAACGAAGTGTGTACATGAATATTGAAAAAGAAGTCCTAACTCAGCAGGACCGTCTTATAAAGGGTAACATCCACATCTACGTCTTCGAGTTAACAATAAAAGTTGCCTTTGGATCTCTGGGCACTGGTACACGCGAGAGGGGAGGGGGTGAAGAGGACGAGGGAACTGATTGGCTCCTAACGGGTTTACTACTTCTCACCCATTTATTTGACTACGGTATCCTTTTTATGGTGCACTTATGATTGTTTTTGTAGCCACATCCCGATAGGAGCAATATAATCACATGATGCGCGGAAGTAGTAGACTATGGGGCGTAGCACCACTGTCTCACCAACCACCGACGACGACGAAGGAGTGCGAAGGGCGTAGCCCCACTCGCGCTGTAATGGACGTCGCTTCAACGACAACCATGGTTCGTATCATTACTCTGCCGCCATGTAACAGTACTTTTTACTGCGGGAGACGAGAACAAAAGGTTGCTACGTTAATACTGTTTCAGGCATTTCGAAGGGACTATATTCTGCTCCTGCGATACTCGATTCCTCCTGGTTTGTTTCCTTGTCGTTTGGGCTGTTTGCCTCAGGCTGTACGGACTAGGTTACTGTTTTTCCACTGCCAATAACTATTTAGCGGGCCTTGCGTCACGGAAGGTTTACGCGATTCGCTACAATGGGCATCCTCGATTTACCAGTCCTGGACGATCCGCGGGCAGTCCGAGGACTGCGCTCGGACCGGAAGCCCCATAGGAATACATTGGAAAATAGGGCGCCGGATCGCGCCTCGGGCAGTCTGCGGACGATCCGGGGCTGATAATCGAGGAGGCCCAATATTCCGAGTTTCTTGGCGCGGGAGTTTTAAAGGGGAGTTGATAAGGGTAGAAATTTGTTTTGTTTTTACGCTAATAAGCACAGATTACAACAACAAACGCAGGTGCCACGTCGTGCCCTCAACGTCATGGCTACTTCGAAGGGCGTCTTCGCGGGCGACATCCGATTCCGCGATGCCAGCGGGAACCTCGTGGACGGCTCGCGCGGCGCCACGCTCATGCCGACCGACGTGAGCGGCATGAGCGACGTGTCGTCCTCCGCGCTCTACATGCTCGTCATCGAGAAAGACGCCAGCTTTCAGAAGCTCCTCGACGACGGCTTCCTCCAGAAGTCGATGCCCTGCGTCCTGGTCACGGGCAAAGGCTTCCCCGACGTCAACACCAGGGAGTTCGTGCGGCGCCTCCACGTGGAGCTAGAACTGCCCGTGTACGCGTTGGTCGACGCCGACCCGTTCGGCATCGAGATCCTGTGCGTCTACGCGTACGGGTCGCTGGCGATGGCCAGGGACGTGGACTCGCTGGCGGTGCCGGCAATTCGTTGGCTGGGCGTCCACCCGGCGGACATCCGGACCTTCCAGCTGAAGGACTGCCCGCCGCTGACCCACGGCGACAAGTCGAAGCTAAAGGACCTGCTACGCAGGCCCTACATCGAGGCCAACCAGAAGTGGAAGGAGCAGCTGCTCCTGCTGGACTCGATGCAGCGCAAGGCGGAGATCCAGAGCCTGTGCGGCATCAGCCAGACTTTCCTCACCGAGTCGTACATACCGGCCAAGATAAGCCTGATGGGTTGGATCTAGGTCCGGCCCTGTGCCCGTTTGTACCACTTTCCCATTGTCTTCAATTCTCTGTCACCTGTGTGACCACGCTTTTCCGAATTCTTTGCTTTCGTTGAATAAAGTGTGGCGTTCAACATTTGCCTTGTTGCTCACTGGGTCGCCCCTCGGGACCACCTCTGGTGATGATGATGTTCAGCTAGGGCCTGATCTTGAAATCAAATAGCAAAGTTTTCCTATACGCTTGAGGACCAGTGTATGTGCAGGTATGTTTTGTTTCCCTTATATAATATGTTCACTTCTGCTACACGAAGCCCTGCGCCCAGCGGGGCATCCTCAGGGGCGACCGCTTCCTTTCAAACACTGTCTAAAATATCATTTCTGCACTTAAAGTGTATGACACATTTCCATTTCCTTCGGGGCCGTCTTCCGTCAAAAGCGATGTTGTGCCAACCGTTTGCTATTCATTATAAAAAAGAGTCAGTCTAAATCCGTTTCTGTCAAATGTAACACGCTTTGGCAGAGCCGTTGAATGTCTTACTGTGTCGCCATGGTAGTGTACAACGCCCTCTTTGTCTTCGGAGCTCATATCTGAGACGTCCTGGTGTGCACAGCCGTTCATAGAGCTCATGCCCACAGAATTTCCTTAGAGAACATTGTTTTGATTTGCATTCAGCGTCTTTTCCCAAACGCCCAGAAGGGAATGTGCATTCGTAATGTTCTGTTTGCGGACACTACCGCCAAAGAACTTTTATTGGAATAACCCGCCGCCTTGGATCAGGGGCTATGGCGTTGTGCTGCTGAGCCCAAGGACGCGGGTTTGATTCCCGGCCGCGGCGCCCGCTTTTCTGATGGATGCGGAAAGCAAAAACGCCCATGTGTTCAAGATTTCGGTGCACGTAAAAGATCCCCAGGTGGTCAAAATTAACCCGGAGCCCTCCACTACGGCGTGCCTCATCATCTGCGTTGCGTCGGTGCGTTAAACTTCACAATCAATCAATCAATCAATCAATCAATCAATCAATCAATCAATCAATCAATCAATCAATCAATCAATCAATCAATCAATCAATCAATCGAATTTGTTTTCATTTTGCATACCCCCGCTGCCCCATCACGTTGTTGATAATGATGATGATGATTCCTATTGGTTTCCCCTTTGAAGCGGGGTGATGACATGTCATCTTACCAAAAAGGACTAATATAACCATGTTTTACACCCTTGGTCATAATCCATGAAGTCATAATCCATCACGTCATAATCCAACACGTCATAATCCATGAAGTACGCTTTCCTTCAATACTCATTTGCGTGCAGTGAAGCACCCTTTTCGGGCATATCAATGCGTGCAGCGGCTGGCATGCTTGCGCGAAACCTTGGACCGTCTGCATGGACAGCTGAGCACGCTACGTAGAAAAGGTCAGGAGATACCAAGCTGTGACACTGACCTAGGTACGGGCAATAAATAACATGATGGCGTCGAATTGTGCACCACAAAGATTGAATTGTGAATGAGGAACTTGGCGATGTCGTTTCCCCGCTTCGTCACGAGAGGGAAATGGGGAAGGAGGGAAGATTACAGTCGCTTGCATGGATAGATGTAACGATCCCAGCATTTAAAAACCCTAATTGTAGAAAACTTAATTGTAATTCCCTTCTCAAGAGAATTGGTAAGATGGCATGTACGCGCAAACACGTGGACACGCACCCCCCTAACCCTCTTTCCCTCCACACGCACACGCGCATGCGCGCACGCACGCAGGCAGGGGTAAACAGCTGCATTGTGAAAAGCTGTTTTATGGTAAAAATTTACGTTATTAACGAAAGTAATAAGCGGTGCGATGCGGTAAAATCATTCTAAATATTAAATAATAATTTTTCGGAGGAAAACTAAACTTCTTATTTGTCTTCTGTATACCAGGTACGTACAACACCGTGTGTGTGTATTATATGGATGTGTGTGCCAGTGTGTTGAACCGAAAAGAAATACCGGTTCGGATATGGTTCTAATGACAAAATCGCAGCCCGAACCGGTGCTCGAACCTGTTAATTATCAGTTAATTATTAGGGGAGTTAATTATTAGTGGAGTGCGGAAAAAGGTTTTGTAGTTTAAAGCGACCATAAAAGCTAAATACATTCTGATGCATTCAAAATAATACTTTTGTTTTCAATGAAAGGTGCAATTTTAGAGTCTGTCTGTCTGTCTGTCTGTCTGTCTGTCTGTCTGTCTGTCTGTCTGTCTGTCTGTCTGTGTGTGTGAAAAGGCAGAGTCAGTTGCTAATATTGAACGTAGGATGACGACGAAATCTTACAAATGGAAATTCGTAACCTTCCCAAACTGAACAAAGAAAAGACAGTTCGAAAATGTTCCGAGTCTTCTCGAACGATGTTAGGAGTTGCGACATGCAACACAAAAATCCTGATAATCAAATAAGGTCTAGCGTATAGCGGTCGGGAAGATATCCCCGGAGTTCACACTCTGGATACACGCTGTATCGTTCGCCTCCATCTCAGCACGAGCCTGCCGTCTTTTCTTTCCTGATTGGCCCGTGTATGTGTTTCTATGCAGTTCACGCATCGCCAGATGAGGTCATACGGCAGGAAATACTGCGCCTTTGGTGTTTTTTTAATATAACCAGCGAAACAAAAAGTCCTACGGCAGCTAAGGCCTCCGCGATTCTGGCGCTGATATGTACCTCCTATGAACGTCATTGTCTACTTATCCTGTCCAATAAACAGCCTACGTCAATGCCTTGTTGTCTGTTTGACGGGATACTTAAATCATGTCACAGGGCTATATTCTTATCAGCTATCTCTGCATTGCGGAGTGGGCTTTGAGCAGTGACCTGCTCTAAGATATTAATGTCACAACACGCGCAAGTCATGCGTCTTTGGCGGCGTTAGCAGCTGCTTTAGTTTACCACTAGTGATATTTCATTGATGTACGGTGCGGCATAGGATGAAAATGAATAAATGAAAATGAAAGACATTGAGAGTGCAGAGTACATCTTCGATATGGAGGCAGGCTGTCGTGTAGGGGGAGCGAGAGGATGGGTGCATTGTCCCTCACCCATGCCGCCCGGAGCCGACATGCTATTCTAACGGCCAAGAGAGTGACGATGAAGAGCGACGATGATTGACCTTTTTTTTCACGTCGGAAATTTTGTGGGTTGGACTTCCCTCTGTCTAACATTTTCCCCAGACTACGTAAAGCTTCTGTCAAAGAGAAACTTGGAGGAGTTTTCGCCATCCCTGTTATGCAACTGCAGAACTGATAGCACTGACTTCACGACGAGCCTTATCTGCAAGACCGGGAAGAATAGCGTGAAAATACTGCGCAAACACAGACAGAACGCACGTATTCTTGGATTTGTTTTTGCCTGCAAATGGAGAGTGATCACTAAAATGTGCGAGAACTTATTATTAGCCTTATTTCATTCTGTCCGGCGAGGCTTCTGGGGGTTGGGTGGCCTTATGACATTTCTGGCTCTGCCACAGTGCACAAAGCTTCCGTGGGAAAGTTCACCTCGGAATCCCTTTGTGCGCTCCTAGAGCATGCGCGCCGCACCAACAAAAAGCACCACAGTCAATTCTTATCAACATCCTATCCTTTTCCCGTTTACCATGGTCATCCTTACGTCATCCCCCCCCCCCCCCCCCCCCGCATCACCGAGCGAGGGCCCCACCTTCAATTGGAGTTTTAGCAAGGCTGTTAGCGTAGGCTACGCTAGGGTCGGCAGGTACCGGGACCCGACTGCGCGTGCGCGTGCGTGCGCGTGTGCGTGCGTGTGCGTGCACGTGTGTGTGCGTGTGTGCGTGTGTGTGCGTGCGCGCGCGTGCTTGCGTGTGTGTGTGTGTGTGTGTGTGTGTGTGTGTGTGTGTGTGTGTGTGTGTGTGTGTGTGTGCGCGTGCGTGCGTGCGTGCGTGCGTGCGTGCGTGTGTGTGCGTGCGTGCGTGCGTGCGTGCGTGTGTGTGTTCCCTATCCCGACATTCTTATATTGATCGTACAACGTTGTTCCTGCTGGCATCTTTCTTCTGTTGTCGTCATTGCTGTGCAATGTTGATTTGTAGGGTAGTAAGCCGCTATCGGGCAGAGTACGTCTACCTTTACGACCGTCTGTCTCTCTCCCACAAAAGACAATTAAATTTTGTAATGTCATCACCCTCCCGCCGTTCGTCCCGCTACCAAACCTACAGTATCACCTCTTTCCGTCTAGTTGTTTTCCGGTCCCTTCCACTGCTTTATTGTCTCCTCCCTTCATACCCTACTTAGCTGCACCACTGACGTTGTGAAATGCAGTATCTGTCAGATTTGATTCGAAGTTGATATCTAAGTGAGGAAAACTGGTCCACGCTTCGCTACTTTCATCGCCTGCTGCTACAGAAAGGTCAAGATAGCCGCTCATTGGCCCGACCAACTGTCTCCTCCGTATAAGGAAGGTAGTGATCACGCGTAATGGCCTTTTGACCCTTGTAGGGGCCAAAGAACTGGAGGAACGCAAAATCGGCCGAACGCTGACCAAGCCCGCATTTCGTGCGTCGAAAACATTTCCACGAACTCAAGTCGCCCGAACGTCGTCATTCGCGGAAGTACCTCGGCTGTCCCTCCACCGATAAAGCCGATAAGCACTCCGCAGACACGGGCTACAGCCGTTGCAAGAGTTGAACTTCAGGTGTGTTACAAAGAGAAAGAAGAAAGATGTCTATCTCACCGCTGTTTCCTTTTCTCCTGTCGAGTGGACATTCAGGCATCAGCGGCGCGCGATTCGCGAAGGCCTAGAATTCTGGTATGGGGCGTGAAGTCGAGAATTCGGTTTTGGTCATGCATGATATATCATAATTCTCAGTGAATGGACGAATTACAATGTGCTCTCTAAGCTTATAACGAAACCATTCTGCCGCAATTTCGGCCATGAAGGCAATACGAGTGCGGTTCCCCCAAAAAGGCTGCTTTTTGCATGTTACAATGACACCGATGTTATCGTGAACTTCAAACAAATAATGGAGATATTAAGGAAAGCGTATGAAGCAGTGATAACTTCCTAGCCACTTTCCGACGACGCCTTTATGACGTCACATAATCTTAGTGTGATTGGTGGCCGTCTCTACCTACGCATCCCGCGAAGACACATGAATGGCCAATTTTAGTGGGGCCCCCTGTTCCGTTTGATCGTTTCACTTGAATGATAACATGCAGTTGACGAATTGATAAGTGTGCTCTTAGTGCTGCCCCATATTACGTCATTATAATGCAAAATTCGGAAGTTCTTCAATATTGCTTGCGTTTTTTTTTTCGGTTAAAAAGCACGCCGTGCGCTAGAATAAAACTGACTGAGTTAACTAAAGCTGGTTCTTTTAAGTGAGATAATGTTTGTTTTGTTACGTGGCCCTTTTTGCATGACTCCTCCCATTTAGTTGAAAGAGAAAGGGAAGGCGGAGGGGAAACTACGTTGCAGCCGGTCGACATTACGGGTAGGGGAAAACATATCGTTGATCTAAAGCAGTGCTTCTCTGCCATGACTGCCCCAGGGACCCCTTTTGGGCTTGCGAAACTGATAGGGGACCCCACGATTGAGCATATGTTGATCGCTGTCATTATGTCAAAGAATTTGTTGTTGAATCTGTCATTAAACACCTATATGCTGCCTTTGTGGGTCTGTTTGTTTTTTTTCTTCTCGAAGCTGGCGTGTTGTGCGGAAAGCAGCAGATGTTAAAATATGGGTTACACGGAGAAATTAAACGTACATGTAATGCGGCGAAGCCACCTTTTTGCATTGCAAGAAAGGTCTGGCAAAATCGAGAAAACAATGGCGGGGTAAAAGTTTTGAGGGAGGCTTCGCGGACCCCTGAAATATTCAGTAGTATTAACTCTATGCCTGCAATCATAGAGTTTTATACTGATACATACTAGAGGGAAATCTGTCGCTGCAGTCGCGGGCCGCCGTGGGCGGCGCCATTGCCACTAGCGAAGTTCCTCGCCTACTTGGCTTAGCTAACTATATGGCTTCTTTTTTGTCTCGAAGCCAAACGTGACAACAAAAGGGTAACATTTTTTTCTTGTTCTTCGTGCATGAAGCTCCTACATAATCACTGACAAATTAATTTTTTTGCGGGTTAAATTTTATTATAACAAAACAAATTTGATTAACCTTCTACAGTAATACTGTTGCTTTCTCGCAGCCAGAGACAACTTTTCAGCCTGTTTACGAGCCATGCCAAGGACAAGTGGAACGTGCCTGTATGGATTTCTAGGGACCATAGTGGCTGTATGGTGGCTAGCCACCATAGTGCCTGCCTGGTACATGACGGAACGCTCTCCGAAGCGCGCCTCCCGTAGGCAGTGGCGCCAGATTTTTAGTATGAAACTCTATGCCCGAAATGCTCTTGCGAACCACTAATATAAAGCAATGTGAAGATGTTTTCACGTTAAGCACTTGAATTGGTTTCCCTTGTCCATACATTGTGGTGTACGTAACCTCGTGCTGCCTCATTTTTCTTTTTTTTTCCGGAAGTTATTTGTTTCTGCCTGTTTCGTCTCTTTTCTGGTCGCCTTGCCTGTCTTTGCTTCCTCATATTTGCTCACGCGTTTCATCGCTTTTACTGCGATGCGGACGTAGGGTCTTCGATAGCGTATATTGTCAGCACGCGGTCTCGCTTATCGGTGGCAATATTTGAATACCCGCACGCGCGTGATTACAACTGTTCCCCTTGTATTTTCCAGGCGTGCGAACGCTTTATCTCCCCACATTTCTAGTGCTATGGGCACATCGATTGTTATGATAAGCGTGGGTCGCAGACACAACGCATCATTGTCAATACACAGCTAGCAATGGCAAGGCTGCGTTCGTAATTATTCGTATCGCGAGCAAATATACGCGCAGTCACTCGCTACTTTTCCGAATGCAGTTGAGCTATTGCGACTATGGCGCTTCGATCCTTTATTTATCTTTATCTCGGCTTGTTTGGTCCGTTCTGCCAGGTCGAAAGAAGAGCTCTCTTCCCCATGACTGACGTGCACACCTGCAGTCATGGGAGCAAATATGCCATATGGATTTGATTGATTGATTGATTGATTGATTGATTGATTGATTGATTGATTGATTGATTGATTGATTGATGGGTTTGACGCGCCGACGCAACGCAGGCGATGAGGCACGCCGTAGTGGAGGGCTCCGGATTAATTTTGACCACCTGGGGATCTTTAACGTGCGCCGAAATCTCGTACACGCGGGCGTTTTTGCTTTGCGCCTATGCCAGCCTATGGGCTGGCATATTTGGTCTTACAGGCTGCATATTTTTCCTAATTTAGTCCTAGCCCGCATCAACTACAAATGAATCCTTTCCTTGTGGGAAGATAGCAACGTCCCATACTGGGGGTGGAAGTAATCTGTTGCTTGCCACTACCTGTGAGCCCTCCACCCCAAGTTCCCCATTTAAATCACATTTTAACTTTTAATATCCGACGGAGAAGTAGATCTACGCATGTTTTGTCTATTTTTCCAAGGTTCATGATTCACTGGGAACAGAGCATTATCTACCTCAGTGCATAGTTTGGGTCCTCAACAGCAGCTTGTCCACATTTGTCACTCCATGAGAAGCCCTCCCATGCGTTTTGGGATTTTGTTGCGGATGGAACGTCCCATTTCTCTCTTTACTGTCCGTTCCTTGTCGTTCGTTGTCAACAAAAAAATAGAAATGTTCATGGGTCCCAGCACACCTTTAACACCTTTAACATTACGCGCAGTCAATTTCGGTTAATATCAGAACCGCGCCTCAGTGCAACAGACTACGCCTTGAAACTTACTTCGTTTGAGAAAAAATTACGCAGTATTGTGGCGAAAACAGTACACTATATTGTTACATCGCAGCGGCCGGTCTTCGATGTTTCTGGCGCGCAGCAGCAGTTTCACTAGCAGACCCATTCGCGCGCACCGCAACTTGTCAGACTGGCTTTTGGTCTGAGCGCGCAACGCAAGATGGCGCAGTTCAGCTGATCGCGCACAGGCCCCTAAAATTTTAGGGCCCTTAGATTGCGCTAGAGCTCCTGTACAGCCGGTAAAAGGCTTGTCTATAACACAGCGTTCGTACTCTCAGCCCTATCCTGCCCCGCCGGAGCGGTATTTGAATAAAACTACTGCTGAATTCTGAAGTCTTAGCCCTTCGCTTTTGCCTCCGACATGTTTGGAACGAGTATATTTCGGCAGTTTTCGGATGTAGCTGGTTGAAGTTGAAATCGCTGTTATAGACAAGCGTTTTACCGGCTGTACATCGCGTAACCCAAGAGTTGCGCGTCTGATTGCCACATGCCGCGGGCTCCGCCTTACGACAGCGAAGCCCGCTTTCAGTGCTGCGCACAAGACACCGTTTCAGTCAGTTCTGCTCAAGTGACCGGCGGCGGTTGCGGTGGTAGCTGCAGCGGCAGCCGCTCAGCTGATAAGCAGCAAACTTGTTCGTGTACCTGTGAATCGTGCACCGTTATGCCGCAGGGCAAACTTTCGAATAAAACAAAAAAATAAGCAGCCGACTAACTCTGCCGTCGCGCTGTCCAGCAGCTACTGGCACACGCATGCGCCGACTCCTCCCCGCCGCTGCCCCTGGCACGGTGGCTGCTCCTACACGCGTGGCGGGTGGCTTTCCCGCAAGACATTAGAACTCGGGATGGCGGATGGACGTGCAACTCTGCTCCCCTAGGTAACGAGGCCACCTTGCCCTAGGGAAGCTATCCTCGGTATTCAATGGCGTGGAATGCATGCAGGCAACCAAGTGTGCACCGCCACATCTGTGGCCAAGCTACACCATAGCCAAGCGTCTGTTTAGAGTGGACATTGTGCGCACGGCCCGCAGATCAGGCACCCCTCTTCTCCTCCATGCAACCGTGTGAGTGCGCCCACGGCCTCTGCAATCGGCGTCCGGCGGCGCGCTCGTTACGTCGGGCTCCGCGGGATGGCGGCACTTGTCCGTGCTAACCACGACTGTGAAACATATGGCTGTGTTTCACGTTACGAATTCTTCGCCGAACGCAAAGTATTGCGTCGAATTCACTGTGAGTGCGATTAATAACATCTCTGTTGGCGCCACAGTTTAGAATCGGATTGGAACGGAGCAGATGACGCACGCCGGTGTCTTTTTTTTCTTCGGCGTGCGGCCGCAAGACTGCGCAGTGTCCGTGGCGCATCGGCCATGTCTGTGGCCGTTTCCAGTGTTGCCAAGCGAAGAAATTGACCGCTAAACTTTTCAACGAATACCGTTATACAGGAGCTCTAGATTGCACTGTTTGTGGCGTTAGCAGCACGGCTTGCGCGTCTGTCTTCTGACGCGTATCCCTTGCAGACCTCGTGACGCGTCCGTCGACATTTGTCAAGATGAGAGCGGAGATACAGCCCACATTGAAGAAAATGCCCAGCGGCGGAAACCCTGAAGCCAAGACGCCTTTACACGCCTGCGACAGGAACGCATCGCAGCGAGCTAGAGCAGGAACTTCCCTGCTCACCTCCCGAGCGAACAGTGCCGTTTACATGACGACAAAGAGGCAGAAACCAGGTTTTTTCCGTTCGCGAACCGAGCGGCCTGTCGTTGTCCTGGGCAGGCTGTATAATCGCGTATTGTTACTGAGCGGTACGATAAGAAGGGTTGGTGGTCTGTTTTGTTTATTAACCCCGGAAACACTGACCTGTGGGTACGCGTGCAACGCATTGTGGTGTCCGGGCTCAGAGATACGGGACACCATTCGAGAGCAAACTTGGTATCCAAAGGGTCGCAAAGGCCTGTCGCGCTAACAATGCAAATGTTTAGCGTAACAGATGCACTAAAACTGGAACAACCGTTACTACGGGGGTGCACTCAAAGAAACAAGTTTAGTAGTCTCCAGCCCGACAACGCAGAAACAGGTTCGAAATGGCTAATTCGTCGAGCATCTAATGCTCCTTATATACAGACGATGACAAACTCCCCTTAACGTGAGATCTAAAGAGGCTCCAAATACTAGAATGTCCCTCTTTTTTTATTTGTCTTCTGCAAAGTGAGCGGGAACTCCAGCACAAAGAAGATCAGCTGGGAAGCAGAGAACTGAAGCAAAGACGAAAATAGTCTGTGCAGTCATTATCGGCTTATGACCTCTCTTTTACGCACATCCCTCATAATTTTTTTACGTGAATTGTCCCGCCTGAATCCCGTGCATAGCGAGGAAATGCACTCTTGCACCATGCAGTGGTGTATTCGTGTGAACTATTTTAGGCAGGTGCAATTCGGGGAACCCATATATACGTCCGTTCTTTCGAAAAACACCCCTCAATAATCTCTTTTGGAACAAAGTAACCGCTTACACCGATCCTAAATAAGTGTCTGCACAAACACTCCTACGAGTTTGAGTAACTGTATTGTGTTGCGGATGTGGTATCGTGACCGGTGGTGGCGTCCGTTGGTCCTGAGTTAGCGCAAAGATTGGGGCCGAGTAGGGCGAAGAAAGCCACTTGATGTACAGAAATTTACATAGCGTTTTACAGGGTAAACAGGGTCCTGCGCTCCCGCGCGCGCGAGATTAGATAACCAAGTTGGGTCCGGCCCCTTTCACCCTTTTTCCCGCTGTTTTCAGGAACGCACCAATCACAAAAATCCGTGGCACTAAAATTGACGCTCACACATTCACAGAGAGAGGGCAGTTTTTCTCTCGCACAGGTCAGCGTCAGGTTGACTTTGGTGGTGCAATCTTCCTAGGATCGAAGCCCTTAGGACCACCCGAGGTTGAAGCGACAGGAGGATCGACGCCTGGGCCTCCGTTGGTAATCTGGCGTCGGGCGCTCGTTGAACAGCGGCGTCTCGGACCCGCCACAAAAGGTTCCCAGGATGTGCGGCTCGCCGCCGAAAAAGACAGGAGCACTTAGCCTGCCGCCGAAAGGGCGATGCCGCGCGACGCCTTTGGCACCACCTCCGTTCAACGTTCTATTCTGGCTGCCCCCGCCGGTGGGCGGTTGGGTGACCGTGAAGCCGTCGAAAGCGGCTTGTGTCCAGCAGCAGCGTCAGTCGCCTTGGGTATTTATGTCAAGGTATTTTGTTTTCCTTCACTTTGAGGTGGTAGCCAGCGCTACCGAGTGGCGCTGGCTACCACCCCCAAGCGCAGGAAAACAAAATACCTTGACATAAATGTCCGAGAAAGTGGAGGGGAAACAGCCCCGCCGGAAGCGTAGTGGTCATCGCACCAGACGCGTATTCTGGAGGTCGTGGGTTCGGATCCCACCCGGCGGGCATTTTTTCTCCACTCTCTTTCTGTCTTTCCAAATTCTTTATCGGTTTCAATGATATACCACATTCTCCCCTTTGCTTTCCGAGGTATTCTTGACTGCTAACCCTTATTACGGTCTAAATTCAACGGGCCCCTCATTTCCCATTCTGATTCGCTACATGCATAGCGAGGGCCTCTGTTCTTGGCAGTCTTGGTGCCAAAGGTAGCTTAAGAGGGTTCAACGCTGGTCGACCACTCTCGACATGTCGTAGACACTCGAGTCACGGCCCGGGGGTTAAAAAGAAGGTTCCCTTCACCCGGAGTAGTCCGAGTGGCACTGGCTACCACCCCCAAGTGCAGGAAACAAAAAATACCGTAACATAAATACCCGAGAAAGTGGTTGGGAAACAGCCCCGCCAGTAGCGTAGTGGTCATCGCACCAGACCGGTATTCTGGAGGTCGTGATTACGGATCCTACCCGGCGGGCATTTTTTCACCACTTTCTTTCTGACTCAAAAAATTCTTCATCTGTTTCTATGATCTACCGCATTCCCCCCTTTGCTTTCCGAGGTTTTCTTGACTGCCAACTCTTATTCTGTCTTAATTCACCGAGCCCCTCATTTCCCATTTCTGATTCGCTACATGCATAGCGAGGGCCTCTGTTCTTGGAAGTCTTGGTGCCAAAGGTAGCTTAAGAGCGTTCAAAGCTGGTCGACCACTCTCGACATGTCGTGGACACTCGAGTCACGGCCCGGGGGTTAAAAAGAAGGTCCCCTTCACCCCGTGTAGTCCGAGTGGCGCTGGCTACCACCCCCAAGTGCAGGAAACAAAAAAAAAAACCTTAAAGGAGCCATGAAGAGAAAATACAACTTTGTTTAATTTGAAAGAACAAGTATTCAGTATCTCACTCAGCTCCATTGGAGCCGCAAAAGATGTTTTTAACAGAAAAAAAGCAAGAAATATTTAAAAACTTTCAAATTTTGCGCCACAGTGACTTGTTATGAGCAAGAATGACGTCATACGGGTCAACAATAAAATGTAATTTTGAGTGCGTTAACTGCACGTTAGCATTCAAGTGATGCAGTCAAATGGAACTAGAGGCCCCATTACAGACGTCCAGTCATGTGTCGTCGCGACAGGTCAGTTGTTGTTGTTTGTTCGTTTATTTAATAGCCTCAAGGCTTAGTAGACACCAAGCGGGTCCGATCTATATCCAGGAAACTAGGTTGGCCTCCCGGATATAGTCCAGTAGGGAACGGTATAGGCAGGACCATGGAGCCACCGATGGTAATGCGTGTCTTGCTGCAAATTTAGGCCTGCTGCCATCAAACATTTTCTTCGGATGTCCTTAGTTCCAGGGCATGTCCATAGTAGGTGGTGAAGGTCTGCCGGAACCGTTTCCTCACAGCAGGTTGGACATTTCACATGTCCTCAGTAGTCCCCTTTCCATCCACTCGTGCGGGCAGGAGTAAGAGCCACGCCCAGTCGGATCCTTCGTAGTACAACCTCCTCCATCCTGGTAAGATTGAGGGGGAGGAGAACCGAACACGGAGGTATGAGAGCACGCGTTCGGCGTCGAAGGTCCTCCTTTGCAGCCATTCTTGTGGCCCATGGGTCACTTGGGAGCTGGGCGGGGGATGATGGGGCCGGGCAGTTGTGTGACAGGAAGTCAGCCCGTTCATTTCCTGCAATACTGGTGTGACCAGGAACCCATGACACAACCACTTTGTATGGCATTTTGCTGTGGAGCTGGTGGATGCGTTGGCAGATGATGGGGGTCTGCGCAACCTGTTTCAAATAGTGTATCACTTGCGTAGAGTCGGTACGAAGATTGATGGTATTCAAGTCTTTATTGGAAGCGGCTGCACATAGTAGGGCGTCGTGGATAGCCTGCAATTCCAGCAGGATTGGGGTGCATGTGGCAGAGGCGTAGGGAATACTGCCTTCGATGCTGGGATGAGTGGGGCTGGTCCACGCAGTGACTCCATGCGTTCCTGTGCATGAAGCGTCGGTGTAGAGGAGGCATTGATCGTCTGGTCCCGGGTGATTTGGGAGGGGAGAGAGCTGCGCTTTACCCTCCTTGGTCCGCCTTCTCTGCAGATGGCTTGTTTTGTTGGAGGTTATAATCGTATAACCCCAGGGTGGAAGCTCATCCTTACTTTCCGGAGGTGCCAAGTTGCCCGGGTTGAAGTGGTCGTACAGTGCATGGCCGTTCTGCAGACATGCATACTTTGACAGTCGCACAGCTCGGCGTTGATTTATGAGCTCGTCAATTGTGTTGAGCTGAGCTTGTTCCTGAAGGACCGGTATCGGGGTGATGCGAGGGAGACCGGTGATGGCTCGCATGGCTTCTCTATTAATAGCTTCCAGTTTAGCATGTTGGGATATGGTTAGACGCTGAAATTGGGCTTCATAAACCAATCGTGGTTGGAGCACAGCGCACGCCAGCCTACGAGCGACCTCAGTTCTTGCACCACCCGCTTTTGGCGCAATGCGGCGGATCAGGCGAATGGTATTTGCCGCCGTTTGCCTCACTGCTTTCAGCCATGCTGTAGCGGTACCAGCCTGGTGAATATGCAGGCCCAGAATACGGAGCTATGTTGCTTCAGCAAGCGTATAGATGCCTATAGCGCCTATAGCGCCTATGCGTATAGATGGAAGGTGGACGGCGAGCTTCTTGCGGCCAGCTTTGTTAGCGACTGTCATGTACTTCGTCTTCTCGACGGATACAGTTAGACCAACCTTCGCTGCAAATGCCTGGATAACTTCAAGAGCCTTCTGCAGCGCTGTATACTGCATCTGTACGTTTTTGTGCGTCGACCATACTGTGACATCATCCGCTTAGATGAGGAAGCGTGTGTGCTGCACAGTGTCGAGCTGCCACGCTAAGTGAATAAACACAATGTTAAAGAGTATTGGTGACAGCACAGCTCCCTGGGGGACACCACGCACTGAGTGAAACAGTCCTACTGGCTTCCCTTCTACACGGACAGCGAATGTACGGTTTTTTAAAAAGGCGGCGACGTAATCAACCACACGACGTGGCAGGCCCAACTCAAGCATAGCACGTATGATAGCGTCGTGAGATAGATTATCATATGCCTTCGAAATATCGGTTGCCAGTATTGTACGAGTGGCGTGGCTGTAGGAGGACACATTCAAGATGTCTTTGGACAACACCGCCAAACCATCTTCCGTGCCAAGACCAGGACGAAACCCGATTTGTGCTGGGTGATATTTGCGATGCTTCTCCAGCCACCAAGAAAGACGTGTCGCCAGCATTCGTTCTGCTAGTTTGCAGATGGTGAGTGTCAAGAAGAATGGGCGGAGATTTTCTAATCGGTTAGGAGGTTTACCAGGTTTAGCTAAAGGGATAACTATTGAGTGCTTCCATTCGGCCGGGATTCTTGAGGTTGTCCAGGTTTCATTAATTATAGCCAGAATAGTATTGAGGATATCTCCCTCCAGGTTTTGGTAAACCTCGTACGCTATACCATCCGGGTCTGGTGTGGTACGCTTTTTGGAACATTCAATAGCGGCGAGTAGTTCCGGAAGTGTAAACGGAGTCTCCAGGCCGTCCGTGTCTGCCGCAGGAGGAGGGGGATCTTGGGAGAGCTTGTGTGGCACATCGTGTAGAGGGAAAAATTGTCGAGCTGCCCGTTCGGCAAATTCTTCTGGAGTCTCCTGAGCCTCAAGGCGGGAGCTTGCCACCGGATCGGGTGGTCGACGACCGTTTTCCATAGCTCGGAATGTGCTCCAAAGTGTGCGATTTGATGTACGGCCATTCATACCGCCGCACCACCGTAGCCACCTTTCACGGGAAAGAACCTTTTGGTATTGTCGGGCTTTGGCTGTAAGGCGGTTAACCCTGATCCTGTCCGGGAGGGAGTCCGGATTTCTCCGAGCAGCGATATCTGCTCTTTCCCGTGCCGCCCACAAATTAAGGAGGTGCATGTCAGGGTTCGGTTTGGACTCCTCTACTCACGTTTCAATAGTAGCCTCCTTTAGCTTTGCAGTTAGTGTACTGTGTAATGTAGATCCCGATAGTGGCACGTCCGCAGTAAGTGAAAGGAATTTGTCCCAGTTGGTAATACAGGCCTTCCGCTTGACTTTGGAGGTAGTGTGCGGGCGTAGATCAATAAGTATGGGGAGGTGATCACTGCCCCAGGCGTCTGGCTGTACCTGCCAGTAGGGCGTCCGATTTCCCATCCACCACGTCAGATCGGGAGAATTTGTAGTAGTCGTGCGGGTAGGCGTGAAAGGAGCGTTGAGAAGCTGACACGCCGCGTCGAAAAAGGTCTCGTAAATTTTTGTGCCACGGCGGGAGGTCATTGCGTATCCCCATTCCATGTGTGGTGCATTAAAGTCACCCCCGACCAGGACTAGGACGCCCGGGTACGCTCTTCGTAAATGAGCAAACCAGCCAAGACGTATACGGGCCGATGGCGCAGGGCGTATATACATCGAGACGAGTATAACCGTACCGCGCGGAAGACGTACGTGGACAGCAACTACTTCCTGGTTGGTGTTACACCAAGCATTAAGGTATATCTGCGTATGTGGGTATTGAGCAGATGCATACACGGCAGCCTTGCCGGGATGGGCATCCGTGGAATTCTTGCGCCCATCTTGTATGGTAGGGAAATGATATCCCAAAAAGCCAGGTAGTGGGTGCAATGCATTATGTTCCTGCAAGAGCAGTGCCCATATCCGTAGCTTACCGTATTGCACTCGGAATTTAAGTTATGCGATTTTGTTTGCGAGGCCCCGGCAATTCCACTGTAGGATGCCTGGGTTTATTGACGTTGAGAGTTTTGAGTTGTCCCGAGTTTGCTGCTCTCTAGGGACTGCTACCGCCATTGTGCGAGGAGGGGCGATACAAAGTCCAGGAGCGTCAAAACAGCCGCGGCTATCGGAGATGAAAGGGGAGCGAGGAGGATGCGCACAGCCTCAATGAGAGAAGACAGCACTGAGCACAGCCCCCAGTGTTTCGCTCGTCTTTTGGTTCACGCTGATATTGTAGTGAAGCTCGGCGAGCAGAGGCTGGAGACCGCGCAGTTGGAGTCGTAGCCGGTGCTATCACAGGCACCCCTGTAGATGCAGGTGGTTCCGTGTGCCTGGGAGTAGGATCATGTTGAGCTGCTGGAGAGCGCTCTGCCAGTGCTGGTGCCGCAGGGGGCGGCTGCTTTGACCCGTGTTGAAGAACCGGTAAGGCCGGAAAGTCCTCCTCGCCATTCTTGAAAATTGGACCCGCAGTTTGCTTGGTCCAAGCTTCCTTGCACCCTGTGCCACGCCCTTGCATAAAAGCCGATTTTGCTGACTCATAGTCAGAGTTGTTAGCAGACTTGATCTTAAAAATAGCCTTCTGATCACGCCGGGCTGAGCACTGAGCAGGTCAGTTAGGTGGCCGCCAATCGCACAAACAAGGTTCCGTGACGTCTTAGAAAAGTTGCGGGAAATTTGGTAGGGGGTCGCGACTGCTTCACACGTTTTCTTTAATATCTCCGTTATTTGTTCGAAGATTGCGATGATATTGGTATCATTGTTATCGGGACTAAGCAGTCTTTCTAATAAGCCCAACTTGTATTTTGTCTTCATGGCTCCTTTAACATAAGTACCCGAGTAAGTGTTGGGGAAACAGCCCCGCTGGTAACGTAGTGGTCATCGCACCAGACCGGTATTCTGGAGGTCGTGGGTTCGGATCCCACCCGGCGGGCATTTTTTCACCACTTTCTTTCTGACTCAAAAATTCTTCATCTGTTTCTATGACCTACCGCATTCCCCCCTTTGCTTTTTGAGGTTTTGTCGACTGCCAACCCTTATTCTGTCTTAATTCACCGAGCCCCTCATTTCTCATTTCTGATTCGCTATATATATATATATATATCTATATATATATGCCTCCCCCCCCCCCCCCATGCCTCCTTTGGCGTTGTAGACTGCCGACCTATCTTTCTGTATTTCCTCAACGAGCCCCTCATTTCCTTACTATATTATTCTGCGAAAGCCTAGCGAGGGTCTCGGTTCTGGCAGCCTTGATGCCTATGTAGCATAAGAGGGCTTCCTGCCAGTTACCCGCTCATGACAGGCTGTAGACGTCCGAGTCACGCCCCGGGGGTTGAAAAGAAGGTCCCCTTCTCCCCGTGTAGTAAGAGTGGCGCTGGCTACCACCCTCAAGCGTCAGATACACTTCTAGTAAATATAAATAGCCCAGAAAGCGAAGGAGAACACAGTCGCCCAGATAGCCGAATTGGTAAGGCATTCGAGATCTGATCGAAAGGCGTGGGTTCGGTCCCCACTCTGGGCGCGTGTTTTTCTTTCTTTCTTTCTTCCGTATATTTAAAAAAAATGTTAACGTCATTAACCGTAGTAAAAAATTGAGCCTAACCACACCCCCATGCCTCCTTTGGCGTTGTAGACTGCCGACCTGGCAGTCTACAACGCCAAAGGAGGCATGGGGGTGTGGTTAGGCTCAATTTTTTACTACGGTTAATGATGTTAAGATTTATTTTTTAAATATAAGGAAGAAAGAAAGAAAGAAAAACACGCGCCCAGAGTGGGGACCGAACGATATATATACTACGACTGAACGACATATGTACGAACGACTGAACGATATATATATATATATATATATATATATATATATATTGCAGGAAAATATTTCTTGGACACCGGCAAGTCGTAGCAAAAAAAAGAAAGACACACGTCGAAAAATGAAAAGGTTTAACGTTTCGGCCGAGGGACCGGCCTTCGTCAGGATAACCTGACGAAGGCCGGTCCCTCGGCCGAAACGTTAAACCTTTTCTTTTTTCGACGTGTGTCTTTCTTTTTTTGCTATATATATATATATATATATATATATATATATATATATATATATATATATACGTGCTATGCCTCTGAAAATGCGTTTAGGGGAAGAGAAAGCGCAGGGGGTGTCCTTCCCGCTCTCCCTGCGCGCTGTATGCACCTGCCCACAATCGCCGTTCCTCCTCACTCTCATTGGGAAATACTTTTCGCACTTTCACGAAAAGCGTGCTTTGTAGATGTCACTGTTTATGTGCATCAATGGAGCGTGCCACAATTTCTGAGCATACCAATGCTCAGCAGCCGCCCTCCAACACATTACCAGGTCCGAAATTCTGCCTGCATGGTTCGGTCATAAGGCCCCCGGATACCACGGGAGGCTGTACTGGATTTGTCCAACCTTGGTGAAGCTCCCTGGGACTTGTTACGCGTCTTCTCCCACTATCGAAACCCGGTTCCTTATCGTTCAGTACTTGTTCCTTTACTTTTCACTCCTCCTCTACCGCGTCGCTTTCTTCAAGTGCCAACAATATTGGGAAACTTTACAGGCCCTCGCAGAGTTCGGGTTTTTAGCACCGACTCTTCTTGCACCGTGCCCGCTCGATAAGGTTTTGTAGCGGACGATTCCGTCGCAAGTCACGTGCAGCAGACGTCTCGTTGCTTGCACAACAGTGTAGCATCCTGCCCTCGTGCACCGAGCCGGCACTCGAACCAATGCGGTTTCTCCTATCGCCGGAGCAGCGTCGCGGGTGTGTAGCCCGCCTCTCCTCCCTGTCGTCCCGTTATCTTTTCCCGCCGCTTCTCCAGAAGCAGCGCCCCCTCCCTCGATTGTGGAGAGGCTTCGATGATCTCCGGCGCCTTGGCCATTCGGGTCCTCACGTCCGCCGTGCTCGACTGGGCATCGGAATACCTGCGTGACCTCCGCTCCTTGGATTACCCTGTGACGACGACGGCGGCCTTCAGAAAATGGTTCAGCGCAGTATCGGCGCCTCCCCGGCGTCCAGAAAGAGTGAGTCTCGCTTTGCAGCACGTGTCATTTTTGAAGAGCTGATTTATTTGCCCCGCTGTGGTTGCGCTAGCGGCTGATGCAGGCGAAAAAGGTCGCGTGGTTTATTACCGATTACTGCAGTAGTTTTGGGGAAAGGCCGATAAAAAGAAAAATGCTCGGCAAATAACTTCCTTCTATTAAAAGAGAAATATTTACTATACGGCTATACGACATACTTCGCATGCCAGGTGTGTGTGTGTGTGCGTGCTGTGTGTGCCTTATATATATATATATATATATATATATATATATATATATATATATATATATATATATATATATATATATATATATATATATATATATATATATATAAAGATATAAAGACAGAACTGAGGGTAGACAGTCAAGAAAGTCAAGGAAAGCAAGAGGGGAAAATGTGGTAGGTCAGATTTATTTTTTGAAAGAAAATGGAAAAAAGTGCCCGTCGGGTGGGATTCCGGCGGGCATTTTTTCTCCGTTTTCTTTCTTTCAAAAATATATCTGACCTACCACATTTTCCCCTTGCTTTCCTTGCCTTTCTTGACTGCCTACCCTTACCCTTATTTCTGTCTTCATTCAGCGAGCCCCTCAATTCCCATTCTAATTCTTTGTATACATATATATATATATATATATATATATATATATATATACACAGAAAGAAATGCCGGCAGTCTACAACGCCAAAGAAGGCATAGGGGAGTGGTTAGACTTTTTTTTTTACCGTTATTGACGTTACATTATTATTTTTTTATTATTAATTACGTGAGAAAGAAAGAAAGAAAAATATAAATATAAATACCCCAGAAAGTGAAGCGGAACACAGTCGCCCAGATAGCCGAATTGGTAAGGCATTCGAGATCTAATCGAAAGGCGTGGGTTCGGTCCCCACTCTGGGCGCGTGTTTTTCTTTCTTTCTTTCTCACGTAATTAATAATAAAAAAATAATAATGTAACGTCAATAACGGTAAAAAAAAAAAAGTCTAACCACTCCCCTATGCCTTCTTTGGCGTTGTAGACTGCCGGCATTTCTTTCTGTATTTACTAACGAGCCCCTCATTTCCAAACCCTATATATATATATATATATATATATATATATATATGTGTGTGTGTGTGTGTGTGTGTTTGTGTGTGTAGTTAACATATATACAATCATAAAAATATATAGCTAAAAGTAAAAACTAAGCGACTTTGCGAAGTGAAACATTTCGTCCAATTCGTTTTGGAAACACTGTCAGAGCACACCTTCGACAATATTCCACATCTTTTCACTTGGGTTTAGCTAATGGCAATCGACTAATAATGATCCCGGTGAAGAGCAGCTGCCTATTCGAAGATAATGACGCGAGGGTAACTAATTTTATTGTTATTTTATTGTAATTTATTTTTCTTCTTCCTTTACTCGACGAAACCTCTTTCGGCCACTTCTGACGCTTGTAATTGCTTGTGCTTGCGGCGGTGCACCTCGCTTTGTGTAGTTTTCGCCAAAGTTTGAATACATCAATAAGAATTTCTTTTTGTTTCTCAGTGGTTTTATATGGATAATCATATCTATACTAGAGTCCTGCATTCTTGCTATTCAAACGCTCGCTCGTGTCTGTGTGCATACTGAAAACCAGGTTGTTTTTCCCGGCCACACACGGTTACGCTCCGATGATCTCACCTTCGGAAGTTGCCACTCAATGAGAAATCTCCTATACGCAGGAGATAACAGCTGCGAGGAATGGGGCCTATTGCCACAAGTTGCAAGGAAAAATAAAAGCAGTGGTTGGAATGTTTGTACTGATCCACTTCTTGGCGGAAAGTATGAAGTGAAACGATTCTCGGTGCGTGCACCTTTCTTGAAGACGAGAGTAGTGCGGGTGCAATTTCTATGTTTTTAACACGTCTTATGAGAGTTCCTAAGAGCGCCTACATTCATACCCGCGGCTGCAACCAGCGCGTCTTGAACCCTTGCCGAATAAAGATATTACGTAATATATGTTCTTGTCCCGGGGCAGGCGCTTTTCAAATTTAAGTTTCAAATTTAAATTTCTGGCTTTCCGCGCCAGAGGTGTATGCGGACGAGCTACGAGGCACGTTGAATTGGAGGGATGCCGATCGATATAGACAGCGTACGTCGTCATTTAACGTACGCTGCCCCGCCTTATGGGACAAAAACAGCACAACCTCGCCAAAAAATGATTTGGCCACCCTAGTTGAGCATTCGGATGAAAATTCCGGTTTTGGGAGAAGCTTTCGTCCTGCAGTGGACATCAAGGTGATGATAATGACGATGTTGTCGTCGTCGTCGTCTCGGAGCTTTCTGTCCTCTGGGCATAGTGTGGGCCAAGGGCCCCAGAAATTTCTCTTGTTGACCGCTTTCGAAGCCTAGGAAAACACGGGCAGTAAAACTCGGAGGTTTATTACCCGGTATTAGCGGGGCAGATAAGTGCTTACAAAACTGCTCCCCCAATGAAGAGCGCGCTTTTTATTGTCTCAAACGCTGCGACCGCAGAAAATCCCGCGCGAGTTTTCAGGGCCCTCGGCGCGACAAGGTCTGGGGGCTATCTCCGGAGAGCGAGCTGTTTAGTATAGGTTAGGCTATACTGATAAGGAGGACGAGATAAGGAGGCCCTGAAGTGCATTGCTTCGCTCACCTTGAAGCTGATAATGGTCCAATACCTCAAAAAAAGAAGTCCAAAGTACGTCCAGCGATTACGCGCCGTGAACGTGATCTTTACAGAGAAGCTGTTAGCCTCTAGTTGGTCAGAAATTTTCGTATCGTAGACAAAAACCCAGGCAGGACCCAGACGTTCTCGCCTGAGACGCCAAGCGCATGCGTCAGGCTAGTCAGGCGTACAGCGTAGAGCTCAGTATTCGTTTAAAAAAACCACAAAATAAGCATTGAAACCACATTATGGATGATAAGCCCTTCTCCCATGTGTTCCTGGCAAAGATTGTGTAGGCGGATTATGTTTGAAGGTTAGGCATGCAGGACTAGTGTCACTAAATAGAACAATTCTTGCCCAAGACACCGAGCGCATGCGTCAGGACCATTTGTAGTGCTTTGTACAGCTGCGCTGGACATCCCCTTTGGCAGGGCGGCATGGCGACGAATTGCTTGTTTTATATAGCCATAGTGACAAGGAACGGGAGTGGTTAGCTTGTCAAGTGCGAAATTTTATTTAAATATTTTTGCTGTGATGATTATTATAATATTACAGCATGGTAAAAGATGAATAAATAACAATGTCAATAATAATATTAACATAACAATGGTAAGCAATCACGTTTATTTACGCGCCTAGGAAAAGAATAGTCCTTTACGGGCGTCCGAAAAAGTAACTTCTTAGCTCATTTTAGGTCACCGACCCCCCCCCCCCCCCCCCCCCCCCCCGCTTTCCTCAAATCCGCCACTTGTTATAACCATGATGAACCTGTTTTTTACGAAACGTATACAATGGCATTTGTTTTGTAGTAGCCGCATTAGAAACGCTAGAACGTTAAGCGAGACGTGGTCTACACTCTAAGCTGGGTAACCCTTAATAGAGGTATACATTTTCGAATTTTTGTAACCTATAATTTATAAGGTACAATTAATTGTAAGCTATATCTTCGTAACCTTTATACATATGCGTATACACGTAAGGTTTACTCAGTTATGGGTTATTTTGCAGCTTTCAGCATGTATACCTTTATATAAGTTACATCTACCGCCGTCCAAGGCCACACACCTGGAAGCTGTCATGTTGCGCGCCAGGCGCGCTTTCGCCGGCGCCGCTGTGGCGACACCCCGAAGGCGCCTTTCCCGCGTGGTAAACAAACATCGCGTTAGTGGAAGACGATATGTGCGACCATGCTGTCCATTGCGCCGTCTAAACTTTTGCGTCGGGTGTCTTTTGTTCGTCCCTTGAATAAACTGCCGCCCACACGGCTGGGGCTAAAAGAGAAGTCACTTTTATAATTCCTAAAATTGCTGTGCCAAAAAGCTTGAAAATGTTCTCTTAATATGCATGCATTGCATTACCTGTTCGATAATCGTTACCCAGGTTGTCACCCAAAAATCGTCGTGAGTATTGGCAACGCTTAAGTCTTATAAACAGGCATAACAAAATTTGATGTTTGCATCAGCTTTGTGCCGTTTAAGAAATCAGTATCAAACATGCATGATAGGTTTTTTGTTAAATTGCAGGCATGAATTTGAGCTTTAGTTAAACAACATTAGGCTTTAGTGAAGCCAAGCTTTAGTGTAAACATGCACTTGATAGCATACTCCAAAAGGACGCCAAAGTTATGATAACATAGCCTTAAGGCAAAAATTCTTGTCTGACAACTTAGGCCGTGATTATCAAAAGAGAATTGCAGAACATGCACACACATTTGCGCATTTAACAGGAGCACATTTCCAGAAATTTGGCATCAGTAGTTCTGAACATTCACATTTATTATTATGAAACACCTGTGGGCTATTTATAAAAAAGCAAAGCTGCGAACCACCCCAATGTTATTATCGTTCCTTCGACTTGTGCGGCTTCCTGGGCGAATCGGTGTTTCCTATATTGCTTTAGACTTCCAGGTAAAATTCGGTTTATTCATATATCCTTATTAAACCTATTAATAAATTTTGCGTGAACAGCTTCACAAACATGGCCAAATATACAGATTCTTTACCTCAATATTTGCACGGATGTATGCAAAGTATTTCGAATTGTTTGGATACTACCATTGAACAATTTCAGACGAATTCGAGTTTGAGCTACATTTACAAAATGGTTCTCAAAGGTGCACTTTTCAGTACAGCGTTAATGTCATGGTTCCCCACAGAAAAAACGCAGAATGTGGGAAAGTAGAAAGAACATTTATTACAAATTTACTGTTTCATACAAAGCAGTGTTTATGGCTATGTTCCCTACATTCTCCGTTTCACTGAGTCTAATATTACATTTGGAATTCACTCGTCTTTACGAATCCATCTTTACACTTCCCTCTTAGGTTCCTCTTTACAGTTCCACCTGAGTTGTGATTCCCACGCCAAATTATCGTTTTTTATGCAGCACTAACAAGTTTCAAGGCCGACTGCAATCTGTCTTTTGGACAAACTTTAAATGGGATCTATAATTTCCTGCATGAAAAAAAGCGCTTGGAAAAATTCAGAGATAAGCTTCGCAATTTACGTAGTACACAAGCAGGCACAAAATCGGGGCACGCTGAAGATTCCCCGCGGTCATCTGAATAACTTGTTCCCTGCTGCCGCAGATGGAGGTATATATGTGAGGAGCCGTCACTTGGATTTCCCCACCTTGAATAGCCATCTACGGAAAATTTCAGAAAAAGAACAAAATCCAGTGCAACCATGAGCCTCTCACACCAAACCACAGGCATGTGAAGTACGAAAAATATATTGCACGAAAATGAAGACGGAGACCAGAGAATTAAATGAAAGGCCACACCAGAGGAGTGATTTACGGCCTTTCAAATAATTTCACATCATTTCAGTAATCGTTACACAGAGTAATTTGGCCGCATTGTTCAGAACAACGCGAAGCCACTATAGTCATACCGGCCAACCTTCCCGAATTTTAATCGTGCCGTGTTCCAGTTTATCTCGCGAAATGTTTCTGCATGCTCACCCAGAACAGGCAGAAACTTTGGGCTATGAGATAAACCGACATACATTTGCAAAAGAGAAAACAAAAACACTTCCGCGCCTTCATGTGGAATCACTATAGTACACGCAACAGAGCGAACGTCGCACTAAACCCAGGAAACGTGCTTTCATGATGCTGACGACGTCTTCGTCACATTTTTGGCTGTACTTAAACATCTCCCCCCCCCCCCTCCTTTGTACTGGCAGTTTCATTTTGAACAAGGATCCCACGTGGAAGCTGAAACGTTTTTCATTTCAGTAAAGTGTTCTTATCAGTGGTTTTTTCCTAGGCTATCAGTAAAAAGGAATCGCCAACTTACATTTTTTTCTTCGTCCAGATGTGTTGTGGGAGAGGATACATCTAGAATTTGCACCGATCTTCAAGTGGCATTCCCAGGAGGCCTGTACCTGTAATGACTCGAAGGGTTATTTGGGTTATAATTTAATGGGCTTTAGAGCTGGGCAGTTGGCATACATTCATAATGAAAGAACACCTCAAACTTGACAAGACGAAGAAAAGAACACAGCACAAGCACTCACTAACAACTGCAGCTTTCTTAAAGAGCTCTTTTCGAAAAAGAGTTCTTGTTGGCTCTGCAAAACCACGCATCTTATAGAATAGCTAGAGTTGCTGAAAAACTACAAAGCTCCATGTTGAGGAAATCGTTATGTGAATTCATAACATTCATGTAATAAAGAACTGATAGAAAGAGTCGCTAAACATGAGGCAAAATAAGATACGAAATATAACATCATAACACTTGAAGAAAGGCCTCGCATTTTTACAAGTGAATCATACTTTTGTCTGTGCAGGCCTGGGTGCCATCTTTACAAAGAATATTTGAATGAATGTGTTTTAGTTATTGCATTTTCATACCGTTGTTTCCACTGAAATCAGACTTCATTTCAACTTGTGTCATACGCAGGGGAGTCCTGGTTGTCAGCTCAAGGAACACTGCCTGCAAGAAAAACAGTAGTGCTGATAAGTCATAGCATAGGTAGCCAGATGCAACCACACTTTTCGAACAGCCAGGAACCGATGAGGGTGCAGCACCCATTTTTACACCTGCACCTGTCTCTGTGTAATTCGTCACAATTTCTGTATCATCAAAAAACAACAACAATCAAGCAGTCTGCATGCTGGCTCATACACACCACCATTCTTTAAAGTCGCTTTACTGCACTACACTAGGATCACGCGAGACAACCATTTGCCCTTCAATGCCACGCGAGTAAAAAAAAACAACTGATTTGTGCGAATGAGAATAGTAAACCGAGTTAACATGGTGAAAATGGCCCGCTGTCTGAAAATGACTAACACCAAATTTACCCACTCAAGGAGAAGAATGACAAAAATGAAGAGTGTTGTACATATGAAAACTTTTTATTGTGCGGTAGGGCAAACTTTCACAAAAAAGACGCTTGTGCGGGACAAAACTTAGTTTAGAAATTTCGGGCAGCGTTTAGGGGAGTACTTTTCTGCAGCACACACCTTGTGTTTATCCGGATATATTACTACAAGACCAATAAACTAGACACCATTCCGAATATAAGCAGCGAGAAAAATGAACATTTCCCGACGGCTGAAGCAAAATGATAATACCCAGAGAATAGCGCAATAATATAAGACTTTAATGGGGGAAAAATCAGTTACTGAAACAGAGCTACCTGACAATTACATGGGACAATAACTCGTCAAGTGCGCCCGATGCAGCCAACACAATTAAACGAAATGCTCAACACATGACGAAGGCGCGCAACAGCAGAAAGCAGGTCACGAGCGCCGTTATCTGTTATAATGTACGGGCTTTCCCGATCGTCCGCTCTAGTCTGACGCAACGAACGCAAGCCCGTGATTTCATTCAATTGCCGTCGCGGACAACAGAAAACGTCCAGCGAAGCAACCAGTCAGGTAACGAAAATCCTTCTCGGATGCTGCAATTTTAAATTGAAAAGCCCAGCGAAAAGATACATCCGGTGAAAACACGGAAACCGTTCACCGAGTTCGCTTTCACTGGCGCCGGGGCATTGATCCAACATGCGAACTTGATGCTGGTCGTAGAAGAACGGGCCGTGTAGCGCTGCCAGTCACAAATGGGCTCGCCGCAGCCTCCGCGACTCACGCCGACAAAGAAGTCTTGTAACAGGAATCCTCGCTTCATCGTAGGGGTATCAGAGCGGTAAAAAGGCTCGAGTGGCGCGAAAACGCGGCCACCGGGCCTGCGGGCGCCGCCATTTCTCTATATCCCGTCATGCAACGGAGAAACCAACGGCCGCCTGGAGAGAAGGCGCGACGAGCATCTCTTATAGGTTACAACGTAAAGGTTACATGTGAGATTTTGTTGATGTAACCTATAAATAATTAATGTAAACTATAAACCGCTTTTAACTTCACGCTTGTAACCCTTAGAATGGACTGGGATAAAGAAAACATCAAAATGGATCCATTGTAACCTTTATTTTATAGGTTACTTCCGTTTAGAAGTTACTTTATGGTTTACCGGGATTAGAGTGTATACGATGAAACAAATTTTTTCCGTCTTCCGTCTTACAAGACATTCTGTATTAACCGCACATGCAGTCGCAGTGGCGGAGTTTGTATTTTAGTAAAAGAAGATTTCAATTGCGAATTGATAGAAAAATTTTGTGTAATAAAAAACGACTGTGAATTCCTCTGTGTTAAAGGACATGGCACAATACTTGCTGTCTGCTATCGACCCCCGAGCGGGATGATACCACCTTTTCTTGATTTTCTTGAGTTATTCCTGGATTTTGTAGGTAGAGATAGGTTTGACGTCATCTTAGGTGGCGACTTGGATATAAAAATGATCGGGCACAATTCCACACAAACCAAATTAAATGTGCTGTTAACCTCTAGTGGTCTTTCAAATGTGATCAACCTTCCCACTAGAATAACGCAAACTTCATCGTCATTGATCGATCTTTTCATAACGAACATAAGTCCCGACCAATTAAGAAGTGGGGTAATTGAAGCAGAAATAAGTGATCACTCGCCGATATTTGTATGCTCGTTAAAAAAATGCCACCCAAAAAACATAAACACACCCATTTCAATGCATAAATGAAAAAAAAAATCTTTCTCTATTCAGCGAAAACATTTCGAGTGCAGTTTGGGAGAGTGTACTTCGAAAGGGTTATGCAAACAGGGCGTACGACGAATTCACGAAAATCCTCAAGCCTATTTACTCCGCATGTTTTCCTTTTGTGCGCCCGAAACAGAAACGAAAGATTCGAAAGCCTTGGGTTAATGTTGAGCTTGGTGCGAGAATACCAACGAAACAGAAATCCAGTGTTGTTAAAGCAATTCAAAGTTTTCCGGAACCGTTTAGATAAGGACTTAAAAAACGCTCGACGTGACCTTTATAGTGACATGTTCACACCAGCGCTTGGAGATACGGCAACAATGTGGAAAAAAATTAAATTCTCTATTAAAACGCAATATTCCCCAAGACCCTACTCACACCATTCAGCAAAACGGCATCGTACTTTCAGGAAAGCCACTTGCCAATGCCTTCAACCGTTATTTTATTGATTTTGTACAAAGTGTGAATGTACAAAACGACCTTGAAAACTTTCGATACATAGATAACTCCATATTTTTTGATCCTGTAAGCTACCGTGAAGTAATTGATGCAGTGGTAGGGCTCAACAATAGCAGCGCCCTTGATATCGATGACATACAAGTAAAAGCCTAAAATACGTTATCTCTTTTCTGACACCATACATTGCTCACTTATTTAATTTGTCTGTTAGCCAATGTGTTTTTCCTTCACAAATGCAGACCGCCCGGGTGACAGTGCTTTATAAAAAAGGAGACAAAAATGATATGGGAAATTACCGACCAGTTTCTATACTTCCAGTACTCTCAAAATCACTTGAGAAACTTTCTCTAAAATGCTTGACTAGATTCGACAGAAAACATAACATAATAGTCGATTGTCAGTATGGCTTTCGTCAGGACCTTGGAACGGAGTTTGCGCTTATAGATTAGCAAGAATATATCTTGTCTCAATTAGACCGAGGAAACATATGGTACTAGGTTTATTTATTCATTTAACAAAAGTATTCGGCCATATCAACCACAATTTGCTAGTACGAAAGCTAGAGCGCTGCGGTATACGTGGTGTGGCAGCCTGCGTCATTAAATCTCACCTCAAAGATCGTAATCAAATCGTAGCCTTGGATGGCTTTTCGTCAGAACCTTGTCGGGTAAAATCTGGGGTACCACAGGACAGCATTCTGGGACCCTTTCTTTTTAATATCTACGTAAACGATATTATTGGCGTATCATCATGCGCTAAGTTTACCATCTATGCCGATGACACGAGTATATTCCTATATGGTAAATCGGCGCTCGAATTAGTTGTAAATTCAAATTCAACTTTGCGGAAACTAGAAGTATGGACGGTGCAAAATGGTTTAAAGATTAACGGTCCAAATGCAAAAGCAGTATTGTTCCGCGCCAGAAATAATCCGGTAATAATTTACAATGTTATTTCTTTAAACTCTGCCAAAGTGGAGATAGTACCGTCAGTAAAAACACTCGGCGTCATATTTCAAGAACATCCCGGGATGAGCACGTAACAGTGACTCGCAAAAATTGTCTCAAGTAGTTGGCCTTCTATACCGCCATAAACATATTCTACCGCCTAAAATTATGTTGCGCATATATAACACATTGTTTTCTTCAAGGTTAAACTACTGACATTTAATCTGGGGAACAACTACTCAGGAAAACTTGCAAAAAATTCACCGGCTACAGAAAAAGGTCATTAGAATGCTCGAAAACATTTCTTTCCATCACCACACACAACCTTTGTTCGAAAAATACCATGTAAATCCGGTAACCACAATATTCGACTACCGTCTATGAAAGGTTCATAAACGAGAAGTAAAAATGGGCAGATCTTTCCTTAAACAGCTGGCAAAATTAAAACCAAATGATATTGTGTACAACACGCGACACACGGAACATTGGAGCATTTTGACATACAGCACATCTTACGGACAACAAATGCTCGAGAACCGACTACCAAGAATGCTCAACATATTTCTTTCTAGATTGGATTGAATAAACTTTATTTAAGCCGGCAGAACGACGTTGTTACGCGACGCGGGCCTCGGCGTCGTCCTGGTGGCTACTCATCCGAGACGTGAGCTCGCCGTTGCCGACTCACGAGTCTCATGCCTTGCGAGCGCCCGCAGGACCTGCTGGACGGCCCAGTGTTGATTTTCGTAGGTGTAGCTCCGTCAAGCTCCGTCAAGCTCCGTCAAGCTGACATCTTGTCGGCTTTTTCTGCAGAACTCCAGCATCCTGTATTTTTACTTGATGCGAAATGAATGAATGAATGAATGAATGAATGAATGAATGAATGAATGAATGAATGAATGAACGAACGATGGTTGGGACTATCTTCCAAAACCCGTATGCACTGATATATTTATACCTGCGAGCGCCAACTATTGTATATATTGAGGTGCGGTTAGGGAATTGGAAGCTGCATGAAACTATACTCCTACATACACTCATATACATTTACACAACTTCCCAGGCTTCGCTATTAGAAAGTTTCTTACCCTGCAAGTAAGTCGATTGTTAATGTCTTAAAAATGGCGCGAATGGTTTATCGACAATGCCACGCGACGACCACGTGACCGGATTCCTTGCCATCTCTAGCAGTGAAGTCAAACACGCCGGGTTGTACGAAACGGCGAAACGCGCGTTCTACCAACGCAACTTATATTTCTAACTAGCAGATATTTGACCACCTATATCATGCGCTGCTGCTTCTACAGATAAGTGCATCAGGTTTTCATTGAGCAAAACAGTGTCTGCGTGTACGAGCTCGCTCACCAATGGCGGCATTACAAGGCAGCCTGTATGTCCATATTACCAGATATACCTCTTGTTCAATTCTGCTGTTTTGAAGTGTCTTTCGCAACGACATACTGTTTCCAGGAGTTGCAATCAACTTCAGGGATGTGACGTCAGAAAAGCTACGCCAGGTTTAGACGCAAGAAAAACGTTTCGTTGTTCGACGAGATAAGTTCCGCATACAAGAGAGAGAGTGTCGAATATGTGTTATATGCGGAGATCCATATGGGTGAAAAACGGCGCCCAATGAGGAGGAGGAGCAGAAGAGACGCGCACTGCATGCTCTCATATTTCCTTTCTGTTTACGATGCCTTTCAGGTAAGAAATGTGCAGTACTGTACAGCCTGCCTTGTCGAAAGCACGGCTGGAAGCACGTCTTTTACTAAGATGTCAATCAGTTCCTAGCTTCACTGTTAATCTTCACGATGTTTCGGTAAGTCCTGGAACCTTGGGGAAGAAGTCATTGTGTAGTTTTCCATGGGCGACGCGCAAATCACTGTCCTGCGCGGCTCGGTAAAGCTAAGTAATGCAACACTGACAGTCTACCAGACAGAGAAAACTTGGGGCACTTAAAGGTAGGCGTCGTTATTTCGATGATACTCGTCTCGAAAATATCCACCGTCTGCAGCACGTAATAGTTCCGGGATGCCGCCGAAGCTATCGCGGAGTGTGTCTTGCCGTAAAGACGTGGCCTGATTTGACTGATATTTGCTGATAAGGATGAAAGGCTTAAGCTATAAACAATGGCAATGGGTTTCAGCTTCGCTCGGCTACAGAGAGGAGGAGGGCGTATCTCTGGCGCCCACACCGACGCTATGGCACCCCACGGATAAGAATGTACGGGAACGCGTATTAGCAACAACGGTATATTATCGAGCTACCGCTGATACGTGTGCGTATCAAGCAACTCTCCTATGGTGTCCACGCCCCGTATATGCGAGCTATCAACGCATGGCGCCCGATATTACCCGAAGGCTTCAATGTGTAAAAGAGTGCTGGACGCTTTCATTTAATAGCGCAGTCCAGGTGTGAGCGTGGAACATGAAACGTTTGGCAATATCGGTGCAAGGTGCCACGCGGTGTGATAAGGGAGCTATGAGTAAGGATTGGAGGTTGCACGAAGTTGGGAATACATGGTCCACGGCTTGTAATACTCGACACAGCAGCTGGGTCTCACAGAAAACGTCTAAAATATCGAGTAAATCAGGACAGCTGGGTTAAAAGTCCCCTATGAAATGTAAAAATTCCAGTCATGTTCAACTGGTGCGAGCAAACTTAGACGCCAACACTTAGGTCCCGGGGAGACCCTAGGTGTTCTGGGAGACGCCAGATTTATGATGTCGAAAGGTCCGAACACATGAGCGGAAAAGCACGCGTCCCCGCACGCGCCTCCACCCCGAGAACCGGTTTGGCTGCCGGATGACCCGCCGCATTGGCCGCGCCCCCGGGCGTCCAGGTTTTTGCCGCGCCGCGTCGGAAACCGGATTTGCTTTGACGCATATGTGCATCCCGCTTAATACGTTCGGCCTCTTCTGATAATGCAAGGGATTGTGGTGTACAGCTGCGACATGCTTCGTTATTTACTCTGCTAAGCCTTTATGATATAACCTAACCGCCACTGCGGGGAAATGTAAATAGTACCAGCCTGTACCAACAACCAGCAGCGCACACCACAAGTGCTAATCGTTTTAAGGAAACGGAGCATAAGACTACTGTACTTTCAGAGAATAGCGGATGCCAAAGAATAGCTTGATAAAGAGTAGCGAAGAACTTGGTTGCTCCCCTCAGCTGGTATCAAGTATGTGACCGCCGCGATGCGAGGAAGTATGTTTGGTATCACCACCAGGCAGTGGCGTATAGGGATTTTTCTTGAGGGGGGAGGGGGCCGAATAAAAGGGAGGAGGAGGACTTGAAAGTAGTAAAAAATGTGAAAACACCAGAAAGTAAGAAAAGAAACACAAAATATAAACAAGGAATCAATTCATAACTAAACCCTTTTAGGCGTTGTTACCGAACTCTGTTTTCTCCATTTTAAACTTTCTTCAGGAGGATTGTGAAATGGCTGATTGTCATGGTGAGGCACACGTCGAAGCTGGGTAAGCTTATATAGTGCGTATCGCTTGCGACACCAAAATATTTCGATGATTAATCCCCGATTAATCCCCCGATTAATCCCCCGATGATTAAGCATTAATCCTCCTTACTCGATTATTAATACCCCGAGCGTGCGCAGCGTGCATGCTTTAGCAGGTTGCAAACGCTGCTTTTAAATATCAAACTACACGTCAAAATGACTCTAACTCAATACATATACTATAATGGAACCATATGGAGCACTTGAGTAAGGGTGTCGTCATCCGATACAAGTTGCCCAAGAAGGTGGCAGTTATTTTCCAAGGCGGAGCGTTCTATCAGTTCTACGCAGTTGTTCAATCTCGGAAGCGTCTTGAAGGAGCGTTCGTCCATCTTCGAAGTAAGCTTCGAGTGCCCCTTGGAGATTCTTGTCGCACCGCCAACCTCGCACAGAACACACGTCAGGGTAAACAAAGGACCCGCTCCTATCTGCCTCCCCTTTACCGCATGCTCTCATGGTGGGAATGCTCCGACTGCGAGGGTGCGAGATGATTAGTTTGAGAAGGAGAAAGCAGAAGAAGCGGCGGGTATGAGTACCAGGGCGCAAAATTCGCACATGCACTCGGCTGCATCGATTGTTCCAAGCCTTTGTTGACGCAACTCAGCCCGTGCCTCTGTTGACTTCGCTAATCGGACACGCGGAAAGACCGCACATAGCCACTGCGTAAATTGACGTGTCTGGAGGGAAGTACGCCGCAGTCGTGTGATTGCGGGCATGTTGCATCAAACGACAGTAGCACGCCCGAACGTGTCCGGACCTGTTCTGGGCACCTGCCACATGGCCCGATATTCTCATACCGAAGGGCATGCCCGAGCTGCCAACACACACTGATGGCGACAGTAGTCTGGTTATGCTCATCATTGAGGTATATATGAATACGGGAGTTACTCATCCCGGTGGATTGACCATCAGTTGGAGCTCTTCGGGTGTCAGTCCAGGGATTAGCGCAGAACTGGATTTATGCAAAACGTTCCCGTGTTGAGTCTGAGGTTTCGGTAGGCAAAGAGATGCGAGCTGCACCCACCGAAGAGCAGACGGTTGCAGAATGATACCGTTCGATAACCACAAAACTGAGAGCCTTTTTTAATACGAAAGTGTTTTATTCCGGGATCCACCAACATTTCACTGACGTCATATCCGTCGTGGAAATGACGCCAGTACAACGAAGCAAGCAGCCTGTAAAGGGTGCACCCCTGCACACAGTGTCTTCGTGTGAGGAAGCAACCTTTAGTACTAAAGAGTACGTTATAAGGGTTGTTCGCTTTCGGGTTTTATATTTTAACACGAAGGTGTTTTATGCCGGGATACTCAAAGATTTCGTTCACGTCATATCCTTTACGGAAATGACGCCAGTACACCTTTGCCGAAGCGACCCGCCAGCAGGATTTCGCTCGCCAAGCACACTCACAAGACAGCTGCCGACCCACAAATCATGCTCAGCTGCACATTTACTGCACCTTTGTGTTTTACCGATCCCTATGACAGGGGAATCAACCACAGTTTTTTTTTCAGTGCACAGTATTACTTCTAAATATCAGACCGATATGTCCGGAACTATTACTTATTAAGTAGAAAGAAGTATGGTTGCATGGTCCAAATCATGTCGCACAAGTCAATAAAGGTTTACACCCTAATGGCCAGGCAGGGAGGACACTGTCACCAATGAGTGAGACCTATGGCGCATCAAGATAGCTTTAGCCGGTATAAAAATTGTTAGGACTAGATTAAAAAAACATTCCCACCAAGAACTATTTTGCTCTGTTGGAAAGCCTGTGCGCGAAGCAGTCTTAAGGAATTGGTGGACGCCTCAAAAGAGGTAGCAAGTCGAGAAGCCCTTATCTAAACTTGTCGAGTTATCTGAAACCTCTTGAATGATTCCGCTTCGCTGTTGCGTGGAGGTCAATCTGGAGGCTGTGCCCTGCCCACTGCGCGACCATCCGTCGTCCCTTCGAGTTTGCTTGTTTACTTAAAGAAGACGCGAGGAAACGTCTTTTCAGCTTGCCGACTTCTTACGATCTCCCGGTGACCCTCTGTAAGTGCCTTCACCGCCGCTACACAACGGTCACTTGAAACATTTCCCTCAGGACCTCGTGTTTGCTCGTATACGCTAAAAGAGAGACGCGAGCACTCTATTGCTGCTGCGATAAACAAGTCTCCTTGCGCTTCTTGGGTTGATGATGGAGGGAGATAAATTCTCTAGTGGTTTGATCTTTCGCACTTCCCACGGGAGGGTTCAGCGGTTATCCTTTCAGGGCAGGGTCGCTGATATATCGTGGCTCTGAGGGTAGACAAGTGCACTCTAATCCGTCATAACAGTTGGCGTTAGTATAAAAATCGCCACACTCCTTTCCCTTTCTCCCCCTCTCTCAACACCTTTCCCTGCTGTGAGGATCCACGTAATCCTTACCCCTGGAGGCCTGCGAGGTAATAACGGATATATCCCTCCTTATCGAAGGAATGCGTGACATTTTAAAGGCAATCATCGCAGATTAATGCTGTCTCCAAGTTTTTTCTTCGTTTTAGGGGCGAAGCCCTTTAGGGACTGGGGCTGTTGGCGTCTCCTGTCGTCGTCGTCATAATCGTCGGCGCGTGTAGTCATGGTACTAAAACACCGGGAAACTCATCTACGCCTCGCGCTGGAGCGCTTCGTAACGCGTACTAAAAAAAACACCAAGGCACTCGTTTACGCCTCGCGCTATAGAGAGCTTCGTGCTTCAAAGATACTTTTACAGCAAAGCTGTATACCTCTACCCCCCGACGCTTTCAGCTCCGTTAGCAAAAACGCCAAGGCGCCACGAATACACTTATACACGGCATGCTTCGCCCCTACCCAGCTTTCCAGTTAGTGGAGATAGCCCGGGATTTTTTTTTAAGTGCGAATGCACTTCTTAAGCGAGCCTGAAGCGTCCGCCGCCGTCCGCATAGCAACAGCTGCGGGTGCGCGCGCTCCTCGTCTTCCTTGGCAACGGGGGGAGATGGGCGCGCGCTGCCTGGCCGCTGACATGGCACATACCCACGTGGGGGATTGGCCAGGAATCTCCTCGTCTTCCTTGGCAACGGGGGGAGATGGGCGCGCGCTGCCTGGCCGCTGACATGGCACATACCCACGTGGGGGATTGGCCAGGAATCGGGCGTGAGAAGGGCTAATGCACCCGCTTAAAGGAGTACTGACACGAAATTTCAAAGCTGAGATCCGCTCTAGCAATCAAGTACAACGACAACACAAATAGGTGTCTGTGAATAAATGCATTTTTCTTTCTTTGCAGTTGTGTGTGTGTGTGTGTGTGTGTGTGTGTGATCTCTCTTTCGCGAACATTACCGAACCGCGCAAATTCAACTCGTGCATTCGCACTTTCACATTCTTCCCCTCGGGGAAATGCGGGGAATTTTTTTTTTTTTTGCAATGACTTTCGCGCTCTATTGCGTATTATACTGCCAGATTGTAAATATTATGCGTAGATAAATATTCTGGAATCCTCGACTTAGTCCCCATAAAAGCCTATAGCCACTTCCACAGAGCGTTAAGCATTATATATGAACTTGAATGCTGCAAATAAAAGCTGAGAAAGGCGGCGCGTATCAGTCGACTGGTAAAACAAAGCAAAATTGGCTCTAATTCACGCTGCGTAGGTGGTTGGACTGCGAATCTGTAAACGATACCCACAACGATTATCCATGCGGCGTCACTTGAGTTCACACACGTGGCGCTACAAAGAGTGAAACCAGAAACTCTGCCAGCCGTTACCTGGGATTCGAGGGGGGGAGGGGGGGGGGGGCAATCCTGAACGCAGTAGCGCCAGCGTCGGCAGAAAGAAGACGGAGAGGAGCGTCTTTCGAAGGGTGGGGAGGAGGGCGGCACGCGCGGCTGTGGCGTCATCTCTCTCACTGCCTCCTGTTCACTATTGTTTGACGCGTCGCCTCCAACTCCCGCCCCCCCTCCCCAGACGCTGAATCCAAACCACCGTCTGTCTCCCCGTCTCCATGTGTGGGCGTAGCTTAGTCAGCAAGACGACGGGCTCTCCATTCGGGCCCAGGTTCGATCATTGGTGGTGCCAGTAGTTTTTTTGTATAGCCTGGGTGTAGCCAGTACCCAGTAGTAGCCTGGATGTTTCTTTGTGTAGCCAGTAGAAGCCTGGGAATTTTCTGCTGAGCGGACCCTAAAATTTCTTTGGCTGGTTAGAGGTACACGGCTTCGCAGTAAAAGATTAACCCTAAATCATTATTAATATTGGAAAGACCGCACATTTGTGAAGCGATATGGTCACGAGCGAACCGCGACTGAAAGCTCCACTCTTATCACCTTGCAAATAAGCGGACACCTGTTATCAGGAAGGGCTTCTCTTTTAACTAGTGCTGTCCCGCAGCGAAGACTCGAAACCATGGTTATCTCGTGGTATTGTGATCTAAAAGGGTCACTGAAGATTGTAAATCAGACAGTGCTCGGGATATCACCCATGGTGTAAGGTTGCGTGGCGAAATGTGCATAGCTCGGCCGATTTGTTGCCTTTTGCTGACATTTCGGAACGATAATCACGTGACCCGTCGTGGAAGTGTATTTCTCTGCCCTGCCAGACACCGATTGTCTTTTTTCGTAATATGCCACCTGTCAAAACCTCGGTGTGAGACGCGAAAAAAAATGTTAGTTTGTTATTAAAAATTTACTATTATTTTTTTTTCTCCGTCTGCCCTAGTGTAGTGGGTTCACCGAAAACGTTTTAATAGGAGAGAGACACTCTACATCACTTTACATGGTCGGCACCTTGGGGTAGGAAGCGAAGTGCGAACCTAAATATTTAAGGTTTGTCGCCATGTCAGATAATGTTAATACTACAGCATAGTTTGTAGGAATCGCTGAGAGTTATATCTTTATTTCACGGTATTACTTCCCTCCATAGGTATACAGCGTGTATACCTACTAATCCAAGCGATCCTTCTATAGTTGTGCGAGAAGTCGCGTCCATCATTGCACGCTATCCTGCAATGCATTCCGCTAAAGAAGAAACGCAATGATTGTTCTAACTTACGTAGATGAAAAAATGACGTGTCCTGTTACAGAAGATGTTTTCGCTAAAAACGCGAGCCGAAACCGGTATCGTTGGATTTGGGGTCGTCCGGTGCGTTGGAGCGTGCACTCGGCTCAGACAATTATTACACAGGCGCGCGAGATTAGATTAACCAGGGGAAGCGAGCCTTATCGCTGCGTCCACTTCTGTCGCCAGGCCGCGGTCGGAGAGCGAGACTTTCCGCGCGTGTTTGCGCGCGCCGGCCACCGGCGGCGGTATTCCGCCTACGCCGCTCGACGCGTTTCATCATGCGCGGTCATCAGCACCGGTAAATGATGGGCGACAGGCATCTGGAAGAAGCCGCCTTGCTGTTCGGTATGTAATGAACTTCGTATACGTCACGGATAGCATGTAAAGAAACGGAGAGAGAGCGTGTCCGACGAGACTGAATCCATTCGACGCGTGCGCATGTAACCGCGCGCTTTTGGGAACTTTCGAGGGATAGATCGGTCTTTCGAGAATGTTTGACAATAATGCATGTAAACGTAAACCCAATTACTATGGAGGCGCAAACACCACAACAAACACGCAAATTTTTGTTAGACAATGCCTGTGTGCCACTTCGCATCGATCTCCTTCCAACCCTCCTTACCAACTTCCAACTTTCTGTTTGCAAACAAAAGGGGTTGGGAGGTAGCACTGTAGCCATTGGCCACCGGATTGCCGACAGACGTGGACTCGTAGCAATTGAGTGATGGTAATTTTTGCCGTGAACTTTTGTTTTGATGTCCGTTACTGTTGATATGATACTTTTGTTTCATTTTATGTGTGTTTTTTAATGCACTTGCTAGCGATGCCAGCGCCCTCGCACTCATGCGACGTCGTGGTGTGAAGTAGATCTATAGATTTTTGTGGGTTGCGACATCTGCGACTGCTGTAAAATGCACTCACGCGTCACCAACACACTCTCCCTCCCGCGATATTCTACTTGACAGCTCTTACAAGCGTTCTCTTAATCTAATACAAAATTGTCAGTATCTATATATATATATATATATATATATATATATATATATATATATATATATATATATATATATATATATATACATAGTGTCAAAGTAAAACAACTAAACATTTGCGTACTGATTTCGCATTAGAGAGTGCGGAAATTGTCGTTGAAGTGTTTACGTGTTATTAATTAAAAGAAAACTGCCAACGGGTGAGCGACTGGAAGATGGTTCCCCGTAGCATTCCGAGAACTCGATTGATTGGGAGACTTAAGGCGCCGACGCTATCGATGAGGCGCATCATACCACCTAGGGATCTTTAACATACGCCCGAAGCTTGAACACAGAGGCGTTTTCGCTTTTCGCCTCTATCAGAAAAGCGGCCGCCACGGCCGGGAATCGATTGATTGATTCATTGTAGGGTTTAACGCGCCGACGCAACACAGGCGATGAGGCGCGCCGTAGTGGAGGGCTCCGGATTAATTTCGACACCATGGGGATCTTAAGCGTGCGCCGAAATCTCGTACAAACGGGCGTTTTTGCTTTTCGCCTCCATCAGAAAAGCGGCCGCCATGGCCGGGAATCGAACCCGCGACCTCGTGCTCAGCAGCGCAAATGGCCGGGAATCGAACCCGCGTCCTTAGGCTGAGCAGCCCAGTGCCTTGGCCACTGGGCCACCGCGGCGGGTAGCATTCCAAGAACTCGCTGCCGCCATCGTCGTCGCTGTTATTGTTGTTTTCTGGTTCCGTATGTTTAGCAATCTGGAGATTTCTACAGCGCCCTTCAAAGCTCAGTGGCCTTCGTACGAAATTATTATCATTCTTGTAAAAATGAATCGTGCCTATGTTTGCGACATGGGGTTCCACAAAAAAATAATTTTCCTGCCTATTTTAGGCGCCTGAAATGTTCCTTTTATTGCCTAAAAATGTGGCCTCTATAGTCATCATCATGGCATGATATTCCGCCACGTGTAGCTTCTGTGAATTTAGGAGCATGGGGATCGTATACTAAGCACTGCTGTGCATGATACAATCTGCGCAGTCTGCGTTGTATGTCACAGTCTGCGTGACATACAAAGATACGTGCCTTTTGGCTGGAGGCCAAGAAAATGGTGATTTAGTAGGACTAGGCAAGGGCATCGATCCGGCTTCGATAAGGGCCCCGCAAGTTCATCAAAGTGCCGCAACCCAGAATCTCACGTGGTAACGCGCCTGACGCAGCGTCGTCTTATATATTGTCAAGTGGCCAAGGACGACGCACGCTTCTTGAAGAAGTTAAGTTGATTATAGCAAACCTGCGCGCTGCAAAGAACTTGAGGAAAACACAAAAGTCGAGAAGCAGTCGAAGTGACGTGCACAGACGAACGTCGGCGAGAGGAGTGCCGCGGTGATTGCCGTCATAAATTTATATGTTGTGCTCTCGCTACTAGAAGCATCAATTAGGACCGTGAACATTTTCGATTAAAGAACAGTCTAGGATAGTGACCGCAAAGCAACACTAGCGATGCGGCGTACAAAAGAAATGGAAGGAAACGCATACTTCGCTTAGAACACAAGACAGCCCGGAGCGACCGGGTGCTGGAACAAAGCACAAGTAAACAAATCAACGGGCAAGGTTTGCGGCAATACAGTATAGCCCACTTATAGCGAACCCGGTTTTAACGAAATCCCGGCTATAACGAACAAACCTTCGTTTCTTCTTTCCCATTTGTCTGCATAGATTTCATGTCCAGATAAAGCGAAAAACGAACATTATGAACTGATTTCCATTTCCCGATGTGTTGGTTGTAAGCGGGCTGGGCTATAATAAGTTTTAACAAAACACGCGTATTGCTGAAACTGTGAGGCCCACGGCCTGCAGCCAGGAGCGCGATGTTCGAACTCCGTGATTCCTTTCCACGAACGACTAGGGTGCCCCTCGTGGTATAGCATGAGTGACGGCGAACCCCGTGCTGTATTGGAGTAGAAAGATCGACACGTAATGTGCTGTGAATCTCTTGTGTGCTTGAAAAAAAAAAAAAAAAAGCCATTTTCGGCTTCTTTGCATAGCTCTGATGCTGTGTAAAAAAGCCAAGAGTATATACGCAACGCGGAAAAGCCGACTTCTTTCACCATGGTCTGAGGTTTGGCAGAAAGAAGAGGTGGGCATCTTCAGCACTCCCCACTGGTCGAGGGTGGTGATGAGAGTGAAGGGGTCGGATTTGCAGGACCACATATGGTGTGGTACTGTATTAGTAAGGCTATACAAAGAAGGGATTCAGCTTCAAGTTGACAGCAAAGGCGAACCTCTTGCAGCGATAGGAATTAATGGGTGGGTGGGTATTTGCGGCCGATTTTTTTGTGCCGATTGTGTTGTTGCGGCCGATCGTGATGATGTCGACCGGTTGTTGCGGCCGATTAATGTTTTTTTTTTTTTTTTTTCTAATTTGCTCGCAGTGGGGGACGCCGTGGCGTCCATCGCTGTTCCCTGGAAATGGGACATCCTGCACCGGTGGAAGTATGGCGGACGCCTGCAAACCAAGCGGCACGCCGCGGCATCCGCTCCCCTCGACAAGACGGCCAACGACGATGACAACCTCTCGTGAGCCTATACTGTCTTTCGAAAGTGAAGCACGCGATGCTTTAAATATTATCTTATCTCATCCCTGCATCACGTTATCTGTCATCCCGGGGGCACTGGTAGCCCACGGCCAGTTCTCTGCACTTAGCCCACACCAAATCCGCATATTTCTTACAATTTGAGCTGTAACTTCCTTCCACCCGAGTTTTCTCCATAATCTAAGATGCTCCTTTTATATCTCTAATCGTTACTCCTACCTTACTTCCTTCCATGGTTCGTGTATGGGTGACCAAAATTCAACTAAAGGGCAATTTAGGACCGTGGGAATGTCCCAAGCGTGCTTTACGGGCTGCAAACGCTCTGATAGAGTACCTGCAACACACAGGGCAGACCACTCTCTGTAAATAAGACAACGTTTCTGTACGCATCAAGTTCTTCAAAGTCATCGCCATCATCTTCATCCCGTCATCAACTGGCGTAGTAAGTTTGGCATTTTAGCCCGGCTAACTTTGCCAGATTTATTAAAGATCGTTTTCTCTCTCTCTCTCTCTCTCTCTCTCTCTCTCTCTCTCTCTCTCTCTCTCTCTCTCTCTCTCTCTCTCTCTCTCTCTCTCTCTCTCTCTCTCTCTCTCTCTCTTCTCTCTCTCTCTCCATTTAACGGAGAGCTTGACCGTTCGATGCATTAGCTGTCGTTCATGTTCTTCGGTATTACGCTGGCCTCATGTCTTTGTCGCCCTTTCTTTCAGATTAAGTGATCGCGTGCTTATTGTCTACGACCGGAACCTGTGCACTACGGAAGAGGACGACCCCAGCGACGCCATCATCTACTTTCACCCTGCGGAGGTAGGTGGCCGGGCTGCGTCATGGCACACATAATCCTAGCTTGCATGCCGATAGAGAAAGGACCTCCCTCACACTGTTCCCACACTGTCGTTCTCTTTGCTGACATGATGTGATACATGCGTAGCGCCGTCGAAAACCCATTCTCAGTACGAGTATTGCCGTACGTGCGTCCCGAAGCCCTTAGCCTCAACTTTCTTCCTTCGATATGTCCCTCCGTGGTGAAGTTAATGATTAGGGCCTGAAAGCACAGCAGAATACGAATGTATTGTGCTTCTGGAAGCCACTTATGCTGACAGTATGCACGTTATTTTTAAAGACGATAGCCTTTCTTGGGCTACTGAAACGCAGAAATTTTGGTCTGACTATGACCCGATACAGCCAGCCGGCTCAAGTGAAACAAAAACTGCGCAATTGATTTATATGCAACAGCCAAATCTTCCAAGTCCGGTGGCAATGTTCCTTTTTGAACATTTTTGAACAAAACCTTCGAAACATTTTTGTACAAAAAACATTTTTGAACAGAAACAGTAAATTACGCAAATAAGAGGCGAAAAATCAATATATAAGTGATATTTGCAGTGTTCCTTTATAAGAAAAATTATGGATGCTTAATTTTTGCGACAGTAAATTCTTCATCGACAGCAGAAAAAAATTCACTCCATCGCCTACTGTTGCCCGCGCCAATATAGCTTCTGGCGTCATTTTAAGAAATCAAACGGCAACAGTTACGAAAGGTTCCACTAGATAGGTTTCAAGTTCCGCTTGGGACGAACGTATAGTGCCTAGAATATTAGGCACTATAACGAACGTGAAGGGCAACGTGGTTCTATGAGAGTTGAAGTAGGGTGCCACAATTCACGCGCGTCTCCGCCGTACGGCAGCGCTGGCATAGAGTCACCCGGCCAGGAGCAGTGGAACTCGGTAAATTTAAATTGACTTGAGCAAACCTTTACCGTGTTTACCTTGGAGGAGCGCGACGGAAGAGGAACAACGTGAGAAGTGAGCGGGAAAGCGAAGGAAGGCATTTCCTTGGCAAATGTCGACTAAGACTCTCGTCTTTTGTCGACATTTGCAACGAAAGGAGCAGATACGAGGCCAGTTTTTTACTCTCGGTGCCCCACCAGCCACCACCCCTTTTTACAGGCCTCTAACCTGTTTTCTTTTCTTTTTTCCGCGCTACAAAAACGGGTGCCAACGGATTCCCTTCCGTATCACTGGTTTTGCAGTGCATGGAAACCCCTTCCGTGCTGGGAGCCCATTTTGCAGCTCGGAAAGAGAAGAAAACAAGCTTTAATTAAGCCGTGGTTACCAAAGCATGCGTGCACTTTACAACAGGCACCTGTAATCAACGCATTGCTTTTCAAGAAAACACCTAGGAATAGCCTTTTCCCTCGAATGGCACCGTAGAATAGCAGTCGTGAATAGGAAGGAAAACATCTTTTAAAATGTAAAGTGGGGTTAGCGTCGCGGCGAGCTGCAACCAAGAATAAAAGGGAGCAGATAGCGAACAGGAAACAAAAGGTGGGTTCGCAGGAGGCTTTTGTTATCGCCTCTGAACAACGACGGTGATATTTGGCGCGCCGTTGAGGAAGGGTACAGATTAGATATAAGTGAAGTTTGTGGTTACAG